>NC_138306.1:63002500-63217500 GCF_965601325.2 Salmo salar | reverse complement strand
ATATTCCTAGCCTAGCTCTCGTTTTCTAGTTCACCTAGCATTAAGTTGCTTTGTGCTTACCAATGGAACCGGTCCCACTACATTGTGATCCGGTCAACGAGATGGCCTGTAACAGGCTAGCTAATGTGGTAAGGCTAGCTGTACCACTGCTAACCTATGCTGGGCAAAACACTCAGCTAGCTCACTGCTAGCTTAGCTCTCTTGAGTCTTGCATGGTTTACATAATGCTCAGTTGTTTTTGTACTTACCGACCTTACCAGCTCTACCTGCTAGGTTCTCCGGTCCAAAAGACAAAAAAAAACAGGTCAGCTACCTCGTCAAGGCTTGCCACCACCTGCCCGGCAGACCTGGTCTCCACTCACCCCCTCAATGAGCCAAGTCTCCGCATCGGGGAGCGGGGCAGGTCACTAGCGCCAGTGCTACTGAGTGACCTGTGAGCAACAGGCTGCAGATCCAAGGTCCAAGTTTCAGTATGGAGGCAGACAGTAGGGGAGCAGTCATTCATTGCAGCCACATTGAGGTCACACCCAGCTGATATCCCTGTAGGGAAGAAGGGGTGGACGACCTAGGGGTACACTCCAGAGGCAGAGAGGGGCAGCTAACAGTTCACCCAGTTAGTGATGCATTGGTTGACTGATAACCTGCAGTCCCTGTGGTTATATCCATAGGGCAGGTGTGTTTAGGGGCAGGAAATATTTTGTGGATAAGGCGGGTTGGTGGTAGGCTAGACGCCGCCGACTGAGAAGAGGTATTCGGACTGGACTTCTAGTCAGACTTAGGAGGCGTGCACAACATCCAGCGCTTCCGAGTATATTACTCGCTAATGTTCGGTCTCTAGACAATAAAGTAGATGAGCTCAGGGTGAGGATCTTCTTCCAGAGAGACATCAGGGACTGTAACACTCTGTTTCACAGAATCATGGAATCATGGCTCTCTCCGGATACACTGTCCGCATCCATACATTGCACAGACAGGAATAAAGAACTCTTCGGGAAGAAGAAAGCCGGTGGTGTATGTTTAATCAATAACTACTCATGGTGTGACTGTGATAACGTACAGAAACACAAATACCTCACAATCAAATGCCGACCGTATAACCACGCAAGAGAATTCTCTTCGGTTATAGTCACAGCTGTGTATATTTTCCCCCTCAAGCCGATACCGCGACTGTACTCAAGGAACTACACTGGACTTTGTGCAAACTGGAAAACACATATCCTGAGGCCATATTTATTGTAGTTGGGGATTTTCACAAAAATGTTTTGAGGAAAACACTACCGAAGTTCTATCAACACATTGACTGTAGTACTCGCACAGCTAAAACGCTCAACCACTGTTACTCCCACTTTCAGGAGGGCTAGAAGGCCCTCCCCGCCATCCCTTTCGCAAATCAGATAAGGACTCCATTTTCTCCATTCCTATAAGCAGAAACTCAAACAGGAAGTACCCGCGCTAAGGCCTATTCAACGCTGGTCTGACCATTCAGAATGGATGTTTCAACATTGTTTTGATCACGCGGACTCAAGTACATCAGGAAGTGTAAAGGGGATGTTGTTCACACTGTGACTATTAAAACCTACCCAAACCAGAAACGGGGATAGGTGGCATCATTCCCGCAAAATTGAAAGCACGAACCACCGCATTTAACCATGGCAAGGTGAATGGGAATATGGTTGAATACAAACAGTGTGGTTATTCCCTCCGTAACACAATCAAAAAGGCAAAACATCAGTAGACAAAGTGGAATCGCAATTCAAAGGCTCAACATGAGACGTATGTGGCAAGGTCTACAGACAATCACGGATTACAAACGGAAAACCAGCCACATCGGACACCAACGTCTTGCTCCCGGACAAGCTAAACACCTTCACCCGCTTTGAGGATAATGCAGTGCTACTGACGCGGCCCACTGTGGGCTCTCATTCTCCGTGGCTGACATGAGCAAGACATTTAAGCTTGTTAACCCTTGAAAGGCTGCCTGGCCCAGACCGCATTCGTAGCCATGACATCAGAGCATGCTTTACGGACATATTCAATCTCTCCCTATCCCAGGCTGCTGTCCCCACATGCTTCAAGATGTCCACCATTGTTTCTGTACCTAAGAAAGCAAAGGTAACTGAACTAAATGACTATCGCCCTGTAGCACTCACTTCTGTCATCATGAAGTGCTTTGAGAGGCTAGTTAAGGATCATATCACCTCTACCTTATCCTAGACCCAATTCAATTTGCATACCGCCCCAATAGATCCACAGATGATGCAATTGCCATCGCACTGCAGACTGCCCAATCCCATCTGGACAAGAGGAATACCTATGTAAGAATGCTGTTCATTGACTATAGCGCAGCATTCAACACCTTAGTACCCTCCTGATGGGCCAGGTGGTGAAGGTAGGAAACAACACCTCCACTTCGCTGATCCTAAACTCAGGGGCCCCACAAGGGTGCGTAATCAGTCCACCTCCTGTACTCCCTTTTCACCCATGCCTCCAACTCAATCATGAAGTTTGCAAATGACACAACGGTAGTAGGCCTGATTACCAACAATGACGAGAGCCTAGAGGGAGGAGGTGAGGGCCCTGGCGGGATGGAAAATAACCTCTCCCTCAACGTCAACAAAATAAAGGAGCTGATCAAGGACTTCAGGAAACAGCAGAGAGAACACGCCCCTATCCACATTGACGGGACCGCAGCGGAAAAGGTGAAAAGCTTCAAGTTCCTCGGTGTACACATCACTGAGAATATGAAATGGTTCACCCACACAGACAGCGTGGTAAAGAAAGCGGAACAGCGCCTCTTCAACCTCAGTAGGCTGAAGAAATCTGGCTTGGCCCCTATGACCCTCACAAACTTTCTCAAATGCACAATTGAGAGCATCCTTTTGGGCTGTATCACTGCCTGTTACAGCAACTGCACCGCCCACAATCACAGGGCTCTCCAGAGGGTGGTACGGTCTGCCCAACGCATCACCAGGGGCACACTTCCTGCCCTCTAGCACCCAATGTCACAGTAAGGCCAAAAGGATCATCAACGACATGAACCACCCGAGCCACGTCCTGTTCAACCCGCTATCATCCAGAAGGCGAGGTCAATACAGTTGCATCAAATCTGGGACTGAGAGATTGAAACACAGCTTCTATCTCAAGGATATCGGACTGTTAAATCGCCATCACTAGCCGGCTACCAGCTGGTTTCTCAACCCTGCACTTTAGGAGGCTGCTGCCCTATGTACATAGACATGGAATCACTGGTCACTTTAACCTCTCTGGGCTAGGCGGGACGAAATCGTCCCACCTACGCAACAGCCAGTGTAATCCCGTGGCGTGATTTTCAAATACCTTAGAAATGCTATTACTTCAATTTTTCAAACATATGACTATTTTACACAATTTTAAAGACAAGACTCTCGTTAATCTAACCACACTGTCCCCTAGCCCTAACAGGTTAATAATGGAACACTAGTCACTTTAATACGATTTGCATACTGCTTTACTAATTTTATATGTATATACTATATTCTATTCTACTGTATTTTAGTCAATGCCACTCCGACATTGCTCGTCCTAATATTGACATTTTTCTTGATTCCATTCTTTACTTTTAGATTTGTGTGTATTGTTGTGAATTGCTAGATACTACTGCACTGTTGGAGATAGGAACACATTACATTATGATTTGACTATTGTAAGATCCAAGATGGCAGCATGTCAAGTCATTTGTCTGTGACTAGTAGATTTTAACCTAGTATTAACCTATTCATTTATGGTGGAGCAAATCCACAATTTCCTTGTTACCAAGTTCATTAACTCACCCACTTGCCCAAATCTCAAATGTCCAGAGAAATCTACCCTGATTAATTTGATATTGACACATGTTCCACATAAATATGGGGTTTTATTGATATCACTTTTTATTGGTCTCTCTAAGGCTTTTGATACATTTGATCATGCTATACGGAGGCAGAGACTGTCGAGCGTAGTACTTTCACAGCATCCAGTTGCATGGTTTGCTAACTATCAGTCTGATTGAACTCAGTGCACTCAATTTGATGTGCTCATGTCTGTTAAATTGTCTGTCTGTAATGTTGTGCCCCAGGGCTCAGTACTTGGTCCCCTCTTATTCACTATTTATGTAAATAATTTAGACAGAAATGTGCAAAATGCGCAACTTCACTTTTATGCTGATGATACTGTTATTTATTGTTATACCTCGTCTCTCACAAAAGCTTTCCAGCACTTGCAAACTGCTTTTTATACTGTTCAGTCCACCAGTGGTCACCATGTCCTTTGTAGTCGGGGCTTCTTGGTTTCGTAGTGTCTGTTAGAACAGATCTTCGTTCTGGAAGTGTTCGTTACAAAGGATCCTTCAAAATACCACACAGTGGTCCTCTGTCAAGTTTACTAGACTAAAGTACTTAAACAGCTGCAGACTGAATGTTCCTGTGTAGTTTTCTTTGAGAGAGAGAGTTTCAGAGTTTCTAAACATTTCATACCTTTCAGCTCACGCTGTCGGTCACGCTGGTCTAATATAAAGTCTAACCATTTCACACGGCCGGCTTACCGTCTGTATACTGGTCTAGTCTTGTAGTTTTTAAACCATTTGTAACGTATTCAGCTGGCGCTGCACGTATACTGGTCTAATGTACATTTCGTTAGGAGTCCATTTATAAACTCTGGCAAAAGGGTGGTTCCATTACATTTGGCATAATGTCTGTGCTCATGTGGGCGTGATTACAGACTGCATTAAAACTTTATATGAAACACAATTCTCAGTTAGAAGACTAAAATCACATTTCATCTTCTCACAAATAGATAGATATTTAATAAAATAAATTCCACAACATATAGATGTACAGTTGAAGTCGGAAGTTTACATTCACCTTAGTCAAATACATTTAAACTCAGTTTTAACAATTCCTGACGTTTAATCCTAGTAAACATTCCCTGTCATAGGTCAGTTAGGATCACCACTTCATTTTAAAATGTGAAAAGCCAGAGAAATAGTAGAGTGAATTATTTATTTCAGCTTTTATTTCTTTTATCACATTCCCAGTGGGTCAGAAGTTTACATACACTCAATTAGTATTTGGTAGCATTGCCTTTAAATTGTTTAACTTGGGTCAAACATTTCAAGCAGCCTTCCACAAGCTTCCCACAATAAGTTGGGTGAATTTTGGCCCATTCCTCCTGACAGAGCTGGTGTAACTGAGTCAGGTTTTAGGCCTCCTTGCTCGCACACACTTTTTCAGTTCTGCCCACAAATGTTCTATAGGATTGAGATCAGGGCTTTGTGATGGCCATTCCAATACCTTGACTTTGTTGTCCTTAAGCCATTTTGCCACAACTTTGGAAGTATGCTTGGGGTCATTGTACATTTGGAAGACCAATTTGCGACCAAGCTTTAACTTCCTGACTGATGTCTTGAGATGTTGCTTCAATATATCCACAATTTTCCTCACACATGATGCCATCTATTTTGTGAAGTGCAACAGTCCCTCCTGCAGCAAAGTACCCCCACAACATGATGCTGCCACCCCGTGCTTCACGGTTGGGATGGTGTTCTTCGGCTTGCAAGCTTCCCCCTTTTTCCTCCAAACATAAGGCTGGTCATTATGACCAAACAGTTCTATTTTTGTTCCATCAGACCAGAGGACATTTCTACAAAAAGTATGATTTTTGTCCCCATGTGCAGTTGCAAACTGTAGTCTACTTTATTTATGGTGGTTTTGGAGCAGTGGCTTCTTCCTTGCTGAGCGGCCTTTCAGGTTATGTCGATATAGGACTCATTTTACTGTGGACACAGATACTTTTGTACCTGTTTCCTCCAGCATCTTCACAAGGTCCTTTGCTGTTGTTCTGGGATTGATTTGAACTTTTCACACCAAAGTACGTTCATCTCTAGGAGACAGAACGCGTCTCCTTCCTGTGCGGTATGACGGCTGCGTGGTCCCATGGTGTTTATACTTGCGTGCTATTGCTTGTACAGATGAACGTGGTACCTTCAGGCATTTGGAAATTGCTCCCAAGGATGAACCAGACTTGTGGAGGTCTACAATTTTTTTTTCTGAGGTCTTGGCTGATTTCTTTTGCTTTTCCCATGATGTCAAGCAAAGAGGCACTGAGTTTGAAGGTAGGCCTTGAAATACATCCACTGGTGCACCTCCAATTGACTCAAATGATGTCAATTCGCCTATCAGAAGCTTCTAAAGCCATGACATAATTTTCTGGAATTTTCCAAGCTGTTTAAAGGCACAGTCAACTTAGTGTATGTAAACATCTGACCCACTGGAATTGTGATACAGTGAATTATAAGTGAAATAATCTGTCTGTAAACAATTGTTGGAAAAAATACTTAGTAGATGTCCTAACCGACTTTCCAAAACTATAGTTTGTTATCAAGAAATTTGTGGAGTGGTTGAAAAATGAGTTTTAATGGCTCCAACCTAAGTGTATGTAAACTAAGTAGTATCATTGATGATAAATGACTTATACAGTATGGTTACATTTAGTTTGCTCTGTTAACTCTTGAAGTTTTCCATCCCGTATGCGGGTCAACATCCAGCGTAAAATCATTTCGCCATATTCATAACCGTACAATAGAAAAATTTCATTTTTTTTTCTTGAAATATATGACTATTTTATATCGTTTTATAGATACACCTCTCCTGAATCGAACCACGTTGTCCGATTTCAAACAGGCTTTACAGCAAAAGCAAAACATTAGATAATGTTAGAGGAGTATATCGTCAAAGTATTCACATAGCCATTTTCCGACCAACCACATGCATCACAAATAACCAAAAAACAGCTAAATGCAGCACTAACCTTTGACAATCTTCATCTGTTGACACTCCTAGGACATCATGTTACACAATACATGCATTCTTTTGTTCGATAAAGTTCATATTTATATATAAAAACAGCATTTTACATCGGCGCGTGACGTTGAGAAACTATTTTCCATCAAAATGCATCCGGTGAAACAGCGCTACAATTTACTAAATTACTATTCGAAAACATTTTTAACCTCTTACATCTAGACGTTCCGCTAGCGGAACACCTGCTCCAATATCCAATGATAGGCGTGGCGCGAATTACAAATTCCTCAAAAATACAAAAACTTCAATTTTTCAAACATATGACTATTTCACAGCATTTTAAAGACAAGACTCTCCTTTATCTAACCACACTGTCCGATTTCAAAAAGGCTTTACAGCGAAAGCAAAACATTAGATTATGTCAGCAGAGTACAAAGCCAGAAATAATCAGACACCCATTTTTCAAGCTAGCATATAATGTCACAAAAACCCAGAAGACAGCTAAATGCAGCACTAACCTTTGATGATCTTCATCAGATGACACACCTAGGACATTATGTTATACAATACATGCATGTTTTGTTCAATCAAGTTCATATTTATATCAAAAAACAGCTTTTTACATTAGCATGTGACGTTCAGAACTAGCATACCCCCCGCAAACTTCCGGAGGAATTTGCTAACAATTTAATAAATTACTCACGATAAACGTTCACAAAAAGCATAACAATTATTTGAAGAATTATAGATACAGAACTCCTCTATGCACTCGATATGTACAATTTTAAAATAGCTTTTTGGTGAAAGCACATTTTGCAATATTCTAAGTACATAGCCCAGGCATCACGGGCTAGCTATTTAGACACCCGGCAAGTTTAGCACTCACCAATATCACATTTACTATTATAAAAGTTTGATTACCTTTTGTTGTCTTCGTCAGAATGCACTCCCAGGACTGCCACTTCAATAACAAATGTTGGGTTGGTCCAAAATAATCCATCGTTATATCCGAATAGCGACGTTTTGTTCGTGCGTCCCAGACACTATCCGAATGGTAAAGAAGGGTCGCGCGCATGGCGCAATTCGTGACAAAAGAATTCTAAATATTCCATTACCGTACTTCGAAGCATGTCAACCGCTGTTTAAAATAAATTTTTATGCCATTTTTCTCGTTAGAAAAGCGATAATATTCCGACCGGGAATCTCCTTTTCGGCAAACAGAGGAAAAAAATCACAAAGACGGGGGCGGCCAGGTCACGCGCCTAAGCCCACAGTCCCTTGATCGGCCACTTGAGAAAGGCGATAATGTGTTTCAGCCTGGGGCTGGGATGAGGACATTCTGTTTTTTCCCGGGCTCTGAGCGCCTATGGACGACGTAGGAAGTGTCACGTTAGAGCAGAGATCCTTTGTAAAAGATAGAGATGGCAAAGAAGTTCCAGAAATGGTCAGACAGGCCACTTCCTGTAAAGGAATCTCTCAGGTTTTGACCTGCCATTTGAGTTCTGTTATACTCACAGACACCATTCAAACAGTTTTAGAAACTTTAGGGTGTTTTCTATCCATATGTAATAAGTATATGCATATTCTAGTTACTGGGTAGGATTAGTAACCAGATTAAATCGGGTACGTTTTTTATCCAGCCGTGAAAATACTGCCCCCTAGCCATAAGAGGTTAAAAGGTAATATTGTCATTCTAAGAATTATAGATTAACATCTCGTGAAAGCACCCGCAATGCCAGATTTAAAAATAACTTTACTGGGTAATCGCACTTTGCGATAAAAGGGGATGTGATACTCAGAAAAATAGGCTACCGTTACCGGTCAGCGCCATCTTGGAACAATCGCATATCAAATCTACTCTTGTATACTATTGTAAATAATCCCTTACCTTTGATTATCTTCATCAGAAGGCACTTCCAGGAATCCCAGGTCCACAACAAATGTATTTTCGTTCGAAAAAGTTAATAATTTATGTCCCAATAGCTTCTTGTTGTTAGCGCGTTCTGAAGGCTGCTCCAAAAGCGCGTGTCGGCCGCGGGACTCCTCTTTCAATAAAATGCTTCTTTTTTTTTTTTAGGTTCGTTCAAACATGTCAAACGTTGTATAACATAAATCTTTAGGGCCTTTTTCAACCAGAGCTCCAATAAGATTCAAGGGGGACGGTTGCATTGTCTTTCAAAATGTTTCGAAAGGGGAAGGTAGCCAGGGGCGCCCGCATCATAATGGTAACGGCCCTCCCCATGTGACCAAGATCAACAGCCTCTCTTTGGGTCAGTTTTCACAGTAGAAGACTCAAACCACTTTGTAAAGACTGGGGACATCTAGTGGAAGCCATAGGAAGTGCTCAATGAACCATAGCTCACGGTGTGATTTATAGGCAATGTGCTGAAGTTGAGTCCGCAATTCAGAATTCCACATCCTGTTACGATCTGTCTCGGGGTTTTGACTGCCATATGAGTTCTGTTATACTCACAGACACCATTCAAACAGTTTTAGAAACTTTAGGGTGTTTTCTATCCACAACCATTAATTATATGCATATCCTAGCTTCTGAGTTTGAGTAGGAGGCTGTTTAAAATGGGCACGTATTTTTTTCAAAAATCGCTGTAGCGCCCCCTATCCTAGGCGACCGTCAAGAGGTTAAACCTACCCTTTGGAATGACTTCGATAGCGACAGTGAATATAGTGTATTTAGTTGTTGAGAGATCACGAAATAATCATTCTCACGGTATCGCATTGGTTGTAGTCAGTGACAAATATATAATGGTATGCAGGACTGTGCTAAAACCTTGGATGGGAGACCAAATTGATAGTTGTAGATCTTTCCAGTAGGAGGTGCATACTGCTTTTTTTCTGATAGTGGATATGTCATCGAAGATCTGACGTTGTTTCATAGGTACAAATTCAACATATTTTAAGGTTTGTCGATGGTTAAAATTTGTTACAATTTGTTACAATGATGACAAAATACTGTGGTTGAAATTTCACCCTCAAAACAACATTTTACATTGATGACTTTGTTCAAATCCAGTATATTTTCCACATAGTTTCCATGACAACATTGATTCAACCCATTTGGGCCCAGTGGGCACATTCCCCTACTCACAAGAGCGCGATGAAGTTCGGCATGCTCTAGAATGAATAGAGAGCGGGCGAGTGGCTCTTTAGTAGGAGAGGAGGTGCTCACACATTTGCGACTTGACCGGTCTGTCTCCCACAGATGTGTATGATTGGTTCTTCGAGTTACTTAGAGAGTCGTTGACTCACATAGTAAGATATTGCACTCATAATATCAGAGAACCGGGGTTACGCAAGTAACCTTAAGTTATCTCATCAGGGAGCTGATTTCAGAAGTAGGGACTAAAATAGTCTCTATAGCTGAGCTTGATCTACTGTTATCAGGACGATATTAAAGATGTCTGTGTAAGGGTGAAGTGAAAGAGCGAGAGAGAGAGAGAGAGAGAGAGAGAGAGAGAATGAGTGAATTAGATAAACAAGCAAACTAGAGCATAAGCAGAGTTGTTTGTGTTTGTCAGGGCTGCCGAATGATGAAGGGTGTGTGAATGTGTATTTTTCCCTATTTACTCCATGTTGGCCTTTGAGTAAGCATGTTTTGTTGTCAGAGTATATGGAGTTTAACACAAGAGACACGGCTCATTAATGGGCTGCACCCACCTTCGGCAGCCACTTTCCACTTACTCATACCTTTAGGTCATGTTCAGGGCAGATCCTGGGTCAAATAATCTTTCAAATACTTTTTTGTCTTTGCACTAGACTGTATGTAGTGTCTAAATTGGCAAGGTTTGTCGTTTTGAGGCTATACTATTGGTCCTTTAAGCTAGGCAAGCTCAATAAAGCAGAGATGAACACAAGGTCTTTGAAAAGCTTTACAATAGTGACACATTTACCTCTAGAGACTCTTGGGCACTTCTGTCCCATGCCACTCTCAACACTGTTTTTGAGTCTGTTTTTTGATCACTCCTGCACAGAAAAAGTCCAATAGATCTAGCAATACACCTTTAATGCTTTTACCAAGCAGAGTGACCCTTCGTTCACCTGGCTGCCAGTCTGTTGCTGTTCACTTGTCAACGTGTTATATAATTGTCATGCCAAACATGCCACTATAGCAGAAACAGATCTGTGACCAGGCTAACCCTTTGTACCATTTTGCAAATCAATACACATTAATTTGGAGGGTTGATTTGTCGCTATTGTTGGACCTATAATTATCACATTATAAATGATTGGTCCTCTAAGTCTGACAAAGCCAGTGAGCGATAACTAGCCATCCTTAGCCACCCTATCAATATGACCTACCATGGTGCACCATCTACAGTGCATTCGGAAAGTATTCAGACCCCTAGACGTTTTCCATATTTTGTTACGTTACAGCCTTATTTTAAATATTAAAATATTTTTTTCTTCATCAACCTGCACAAAATACTCCATAATGACAAAGCAATGCAAAAACAGGCTTTTAGAAATGTTTGCAAATTCAAAATACAAAACTTAAATATGACATTTACATAAGTATTCAGACCCTTTACTCAGTACCTTGTTGAAGGACCTTTAGCAATGATTACAGTCTCGGGTCTTCTTGGGTATGACACAACAAGCTTGGCACACCTGTATTTGGGGAGTTTCTCCCATTCTTCTCTGAAGATCCTCTCAAGCTCTGTCTGGTTGGATGGGGAGTGTCGCTGCACAGCTATGTTCAGGTCTCTCCAGAGATGTTAGATCGGGTTCAAGTCCGGGCTCTTGCTGGACCACTCAAGGACATTCAGAGACTTGTCCCGATGCCTCTCCTTTGTTGTCTTGGCTGTGTGCTTAGGGTTGTTCTCCTATTGGACGGTGAAAAACATCCCCACAGGATGATGCTGCCACCACCATAGGGATGCTTCTAGGTTTCCTCCAAATGTGACACTTGGCATTCAGGCCAAAGAGTTCAATCTTGGTTTCATTAAACCAGAGAATCTTGTTTCTCATGGTCTGAGAGTCCTTTAGGTGCCTTTTGGCAAACTACAAGCGGGATGTCATCTGCCTTTTACTGAGGAGTGGCTTCCGTCTGGCCACTCTACCATAAAGGCCTGATTGGTGGAGTGCTGCAGAGATGGTTGTCCTTCTGGAAGGTTCTCCCATCTCCACAGAGGAACTCTTGAGCTCTGTCACAGTGACCATCGGTTCTTGGTCACCTCCCTGACCAAGGCCCTTCTCCCTCGATTGTTCAGTTAGGCCCGGCTGCCAGCTCTAGGAAGAGTCTTGGTGGTTCCAAACTTCTTCCACTTAATGATGGAGGCCACTGTGTTCTTAGGGACCTTCAATGCTACAGAAATGTTTTTACCCTTCCCCAGATCTGTGCCTCGACACAATCCTGTCTCGGAGCTCTACAGACAATTCCTACGACCTCATGGCTTGGTTTTTGCTCTGACATGCACTGCCAACTGTAGGACCTTATATAGACAGTTGTGTGCCTTTCCAAATCATGTCCAATCAATTGAATTTTCATAGCAAAGGGTCTGAATACTTATGTAAATAAGTTATTTCTTTTTTTTTGCAACATTTGACTTTGTCATTATAGCGTATTGTTTGTAGATTGATGTGGAAAATGTTTTATTTAATCCATTTTAGAATAAGGCTGTAACGTAGCAAAATTTGGAAAAAGTAAATATTCCGGTGTCCACGCCAATATCGGTATCCTAACTGTCACCCCGTTCTTACATAGCGCCATGCATCCTCCGAAACACAACCCAACCAAGCTGCCCTGCTTCTTGACACAATGCCCACTTAACCGGGAAGCCAGCCACATCAATGTGTCGGAGGAAACACCATGCACCTGGCGATCGTGTCAGCGTGCACTGCACCCGGACCACCACAGGAGTAACTAGTGCGCAATGGGACAAGGACATCCCTGCCGGCCAAACCCACCCCTCACCCAGACGACGCTGGGCCAATTGTGCGCCACCCGATGGGTCTCCTGGTCGCGGCCCAGCTGCGACAGAGCCTGGACTCGAACCCAGAATCTCTAGTGGCACAGCTAGCACTACAATGCAGTACCTTAGACCACTGCACCACTCAGGAGGACCTATAGTGCACTACTTTTGACCAGAACCCAATGGGCCCTGGTCAAAAGTAGTGCACTACATAGGGACTAGGGTGCCATTAGGAAGAAACAGTTTTGCAAGACATGTCTTTGGGGTGTTTCTATTCATTTTTATGGTAATGATAATGGGGATGGGAGTAGGTGTTGATGGGGGATGGGGGAGAGCACGGAAGAATCAGAAGTCGTAATATCTGTTTTTATGGGATGGAAATGCATCTCCAGGTCAGTCGCCACATCCAGGTATACAGCGGAGCGTTAAACTCGACAGGCCTTTCCGTTACTACGATTAAAACACACACGCACACACTAAAGAAAAATTACTGCAGGTTGTAGAATTCACAACACACACATACGCACACCCACACGCTCACACACACACAGAAACAAACACACACACTCCAACTAACCAGCCAGGTCTGTATGGGAGCTTTGAGCCAGGGCACAGAGGAAGATCACTCTTATTCTTTAATGGACCATGTAAATAATCTGGATAAGTACCGTGTTTACGGGCTAGCAATTAGCCTTGGAGCGGCTGCAAAACTTTTCCACAGCAAGGAAACAGGCAGCAGCTCATAACGTGCTACGTTATAGGCTAGCTAGCACCTCCGGATTTGGACAGCTCTATGGTCCATGTAAAACGTTTCTAATTCTGTCATGGATGGTCACTGTTTGCAGTAAACATGACTTTGGTATGAAAATACTGAAGAAAAATGTGTTGCTCGTGAAAATGAATTGGTTCCCAAAAATAGTCTACTCCAGAAAGTTATGCTGTTTAGAGGAAGGGAGTAGTACAGTGGTCAGAACTAGCATTACATAATGCGAGGTATACAGTCCTTAAGATCTCATTCAGATTGGGTAATGATAGTTGGCAAATATACAACGACAATAAAGCATTACAGAAATGTACTGTAGAAAGATCATGGTAAGTGCACTACTGCTTTCCTGAGACCTAGAAGTACTGTCGCCCCTTGGTCTTGTAAACCAGAACATAGACAACAGCAGTGACTAGGGTCTGGTTTCCATTACAGACACTTTTGGCAACTTTGATAGGGAAAAAAACTCCCAACCAATCACGAGGCAGACATGCCAGAACACCAAGATTCGAAACCAAAGCTTGCAGGCAAAACCTTTGCAGTGGTTTTAGTGAAGGTAGTTCATGCAAACTAGCCACTTGCGAAATGCACTCAATAAAAATAACTCCCGTGATCTCCATCTTGCAAGCTACTATTTTGTATTTTATTCAAGCAGATAAGGTAATGTAGGCAGTGACGTAGTTCCCCTTTGCCAAACTGATGTTCTATTACGTACAGACGTGGTAACATTTGAAAATTATGTGAAGCAAACTGGATGTCTCGAGAGACTAGTCGCCCCTGATCCAGACATACATTGGGTTTTCTGGGTCGGTGATATTGATGGTATACTTATTGGCTATGTCCCAATTCTCTCTTCTTTCTCCCAAAGGTAAAATTTTTCTCTTCCGTTAACTAATGTGAAATTAAATTATTGGTAAAAGAAACACAGTGGAAACTCCCTCTATCCCATGCTTCCTACAATTCAATGCTTTGAGTTTCGTGGGAAGTAGTGAATGAGTGTACACTTCAGGAGAAATGCACCCATTGAGTATTTTGTGTTAAGATGTAAAGGATTGAGAGTTCATACCCTGCTTTTTATTTGTTTTGTCATTTTTTGTAGGAGGGGGGGATTTACAAGTACAATATATGTCAATTCATATATTCAGTTGATATAACATGTACCTGTTTGCAGCTACTCAAAAGAAAAACTAAAGTAAGAAATACATACAGTGAAATTACCATATTAATCTAAAAGGCTTTTGTAAAGTGAGGTTGGCATGAGAAGTAAATGAAACAAAAAAATAAATGGGCGTACCCCCCCCCCCCCCCCCCCGTTTCCAGAAAGTATGATTTTGAAGAGAGGAAACATTAAAGTGCCAACTTGAAATTCCAAAATGTGTATCTGGCAGTAGGCTCACACAGTATGTCGAATTTCTGTTGATTTATTCATATTTTTTTACTTTTTACCCCTTTTTCGTGATATCCAATTGGTAGTCGCTGCAACTCCCGTACAGAGAGGCAAAGGTCGAGAACCATGTGTCCTTCGTTAACAAGACCCTGCAAAGCCACATTGCTTCTTAATACACTGCTCGCTTAACCCGGAAGCCAGCCGCACCAATGTGTCGGAAACACCGTACAACTGCCGACCGTCTCAGCGTGCATGCGCCCGGCGCAACACAGGAGTCGTTAGAGCGCGATGGGAGAAGGACATCCCGGCCAAACCCTTCCCTAACCCATACAACGCTGGGCCAATTGTGCGTCGTCTTATGGGTCTCACGGTCGCGGCCGGCTGCGACACAGCCCAGGATCGAACCCGGATCTCAGGAACTGTATCACATATCGCTTGTTAGCGAATAGGGCGCACTGTGCTGGTTGCCATCTCATTAGTTGGAAGGTGTTTCACCTGTGCTGGCCCAGGTGCTATTTAAAAACAAATGCGAACCGGGAACATGGAAATCGCTGACTTCAGTGAGTTCAAGACAACTAGGGGAAAAAAATGAGCTCCGGCTGGGAAAAATTGTTTTGAACGGTGATCCAACTTGGAATTCCAAACTTGGGGCTCTTTCTAGAGCTCAGACTTTCCGACCTGAAGATCTCTGATGTCCAGTTATTTTTCTGAGTTTCCAGTTGGATTTAAAGCACCACAAGTCAGTCGAGTGAGCTATTCCTTCACCTTCTTTTGTTATAACATCTTTGGTCTGACAGACGCTTACGTGCCAACCAGAATGCATTGTATGATGTCAACAAACTTGTTGTCAAACATAGCTGGCAAATAGATTAGCTCATCATAAATAGTACAACCTTCAAAAAGGTATTTTTACACACATCTGTGTCCCTTACAACCTATGCAAGAATCGGAACGCATGATGTCATCAGTACTTTAAAACGTGAATAAAACAGTAAATATATTATGCTCAATACATAAACTACCATTCATAGGTTTGGGGTCACTTAGAAATGTCTTTGTTTTTGAAAGAAAAGCTATTTTCTTGTCCATAACATCAAATTGATCAGAAATACGGTGTAGACATTGTTAATGTTGTAAATGACTATTGTAGCTGGAAACGGCAGATTTTGTTATGGAATATCAACATAGGTGTACAGAGGCCCATTATCATCAACCATCACTCCTGTGTTCCAATGGCACATTGTGTTAGCTAATCCAAGTTTATCCTTTTAAAAGGCTAATTGATCATTAGAAAACCCTTTTGCAATTCTGTTAGCACAGCTGAAAACTGTTGTCCTGATAAAAGAAGCAATACAACTGGCAGCTTCATTAAATAGTACCCGCAAAAACTTGGATTAACAAGTTGGACAACGTGCCATTGGAACACAGGAGTGATGGTTGCTGATTATAGGCCTCTGTACGCCTATGTAGATATTCCATAAAGAAATAGCCGTTTCCAGCAACAATAGTCATTTACAACTTTAACAATGTCTACACTGTATTTCTGATCAATTTGATGTTATTTTAATGGACTTTAAAAAAAAACATTTTCTTTCAAAAACAAGGACATTTTGAACGGTAGTGTACATACATACACACAGCGGCAAAAAAAAGTATGTATGTGAACCATTTGAAAAATACCTGGATTTCTGCATTAATTGGTCATAAAATTTGATCTGATCTTCATCTAGTTCACAACAAAAGACAAACACAGCCTGCTTAAACTAATAACACACAAACAATTATACAGTTGAAGTTGGAAGTTTACATTCACCTTAGCCAAATACATTTAAACTCAGTTTTTCACAATTCTTGACATTTAATCCTAGTAAAAATTCACTGTCAGTTAGGATCACAACTTCATTTTAAGAATGTGAAATGTCAGAATAATAGTAGAGAGAATGATTGATTTATTTCAGATGCATTTCTTTCATCACATTCCCAGTGGGTCAGAAGTTTACATATACTCAATTAGTATTTGGTAGCATTGCCTTTAAATTGTTTAACTTGGGTCAAACGTTTCGGGTAGCCTTCCACAAGCTTCCCACAATAAGTTGGGTGAATTTTGGCCCATTCCTCCTGACAAAGCTGGTGTAACTGAGTCAGGTTTGTAGGCCTCCTTGCTTGTACACACTTTTTCAGTTCTGCCCAAACATTTTCTATGGGATTGAGGTCAGGGCTTTGTGATGGCCCCTCCAATAACTTAACTTTGTTGTCCTTAAGCCATTTTGCCACAACTTTGGAAGTATGCTTGGGGTCATTGTCCATTTGGAAGACCCATTTGTGACCAAGCTTTAACTTCCTGACTGATGTCTTGAGATGTTGCTTCAATATATCCACGTAATTTTCCTCACACATGATGCCATCTATTTTGTGAAGTGCACCAGTCCCTCCTGCAGCAAAGCACCCCCACAACATGATTCTGCCACCCCTATGCTTCACGGTTGGGATGGTGTTCTTCGGCTTGCAAGCGTCCCCCTTTTTCCTACAAACATAACGATGGTCATTATGGACAAACAGTTCTATTTTTGCTTCGTCAGACCAGAGGACATTTCTCCAAAAAGTATGATCTTTGTCCCCATGTGCAGTTGCAAACCGTAGTCTGGCTTTTTTATGGTGGTTTTAGAGCAGTGGCTTCTTCCTTGCTGTGCAGCCTTTCAGGTTATGTCGATATGGGACTCGTTTTACTATGGATATACATACGTTGGTGCCTGTTTCCTCCAGCATCTTCACAAGGTAAACAGACATTGGATGTATCCGCATTCCCCCTCGGTGTCATTCAAATGCACTTTTTTATTGTTTATGTTGACTTAACTTTGAATGTCATTCTACTCCCCTGCCCACTTGTATCCCACTTGTCTCCAGTTCCACATCCCAACCCTCAGTTTCCCTCAACCTATCCCACCTATCACTACTGGCCAGCCTCTTCAAATGTTTACGTTCAACTATGCTGTGATGTTTAACATACAATTTGAATCTATCTAATCAATTAGAAACCACAAATTTTGAGTGGAAGAAATACTTTTACTTAAAGTATTAGTAATTGATAGACCTGATCTTTCCAAATCTCCCAACAATGCAATTTCTATGGTCAATTTGAGATTGTTATGCTTTTTTTTATCCATTCCTGAAACTGGGACCAGATACAAGCTACCTGAGGGCAATCTGTATGGCACAACTGTCAACATCCTGGTCCTGAAATTAAACTGGTATACTTTCCTATTTATGCAATTTTTGTTCATCCGCCAGTTTTATATTGGGTAGACAGACCAATTCCCTACCTCCTCCTGCTGACACCTGCCTTCTCCATTTTTGGGGTAAGTCTGTAATCAATCGGTTATAATCTTGGATTGAGCAGAACCTCCCATACAATTCCGATAGCTCCATTAATGACAACTCTACCATTCTAATTTACACTATCATTTAAAATCAAAATCCCATTTTCCAATATTTTCCATAAATACAGGTATTTTATCAACCAGCACATGAGTTCAACCACAATATTTGTTGTAATATTTGTTCTGTCTTTTCTGGGGGATGAAATTGAAATTGTAACCAGCTCTGCATTGCATGTTTGAAAAAGAGAGACTTTGAAGGTTTCATTTTCATTGAATCAAAAATGAGACATGGCAATCAGCACAAAGGCAAAAAGGCCCTTTTTAAATAAGGGATGAGTTTTTCTTTGTAATCTATTTGAGAACCATTTTGGGTTCAAGTAAAACTTTTATATACGTAAAGCTTTGAGGTTTAGGGCTTTTATATTTAATAATCTCAGCCCACCCAATTCATATTCATTCTATAGATAAGCACGCTTTAACTTGTCCAGTTTAGCATCCTAGATAAAGCAAAATATTTTTTCTAATATGATTTGAAAAACAAATCAGGAGTATCAAAATCAAATCAAATTTCATTTGTCACATGTGCTGAATACAACAGGTGTAGACCTTACTGTGAAATGCTTACTGACAAACCCTTAACCAACAATGCAGTTCAAGAAATAGAGTTAAGCAAATATTTACTAAATAAACTAAAGTAACACAATAAAATAACAATAACGAGGTTATATACATTGGGTACTGGTACAGAGTCAATGAGCGGGGGTACAGGTTAGTCAAGGTAATTTGTACATGTAGGTAGAGTTGCAGCTTCTTAAGTAAGTGTGTTAACCTGTTGGGGATCTTATCCCGATATCGGGATTCATTGTCAAGAGACCATGGCGGGAAATTCAAAAACTGCAAGAATCTAATAATTTCAATTTCTCAAACAATCAACTATTTCTCACAATTTGAAAGATAAACATCTCCTAAATCCAACCACATTGTCCGATTTCAAAGAGGCTTTACGGCGAAAGCATAAAGTTAGGTTATGTTAGGAGAGTACATTGAAAATAGCTTGGTTCCCTGTGGATTGTGTTTGTCCCGCATGTCCATAATGGCATTCATGTCTGTCCCAATAACCAGTTTGAATTAAGTAAATCTGACAATATACTGTTCAGAGAATCAAAAAACATAAGATCATATGAATTTGAAGCATACACTCATTTCCAAAATAAGTCCTTTCAAATCCTGGAACTCCCAGACTCTAGTGAATTACGACGTGTGTTGGCCTAATGGAAAGTGTGAAATTACAGCAAATGTTATTTCCATGGCAATTTCCTAACCTCCAGTAGGGCAACATTTGCACCTAATAACATCTAATAGGCTCACAGCTTGCTAGGGCGTTGTGGAGAAGGATGGCGGATGGGCGTAAGTTCCGAGGGTTGCTAGGCATTTTTGTTTTTACTCAATCCCAACCTTTACCCTTACCAAAACCACTTGGAATTTTAATGCTTGAACTTATATTTTGATTTCACTTTTGCGCAGTTAGACTGACAGCTAAGATACAGAAAAACATGATGTAATTAAAACAGCAACACACATCAGAATAAAAAATGCAAGCCATATTGTAATTCTGTTGTTGCAGTTACGAGATTGTCACAGGTTATGTCGTGGTGTTGAAGAGAGGACCAAAATGCAGCAGAGTTGTGGATTCTCATTTTCTTTTAATGAGACACACGCAAAGCATCCACAGTGAAAAAACAAAACAATAACTGATACTCACGACAGCAACAGTTTTGCAGGCTATACAAAACGCAGTGCAAAAACAACTACCCACAACCCCAAAGAAAAACACACACCACTATATAGGACTCCCAATCAAAGGCAACTCAACACACCTGCCTTCAATTGGGAGTCTAATCACCAACACAAACCCCTTAACATACAGAAAACCTGCCACATCCTGACCCAAAACTGATACCATACCTCCCTCTGCTGGTCAGGACGTGACAGAGATTGAGTTGTGATTACTTGGTATCATGGCAAAAGTTAGGAGGTGAGACAATTGTGACTCACCACCTGGATTCGGTCTTATGTAGCAACATTTGAATTTCTGTTTTTTAAATTGGATAAAAGTAGAGACTCCGAGCTACAAAATGGTATATCATAGACTGCATTTGAGGAAACAATGGGAAAGTAATTCTGCTTTGAAAGTTGATCAACTTGTAAACTCACTTTTGAGAACCATCTTTCAATGTGTTGGTACTACTATTGGAGAGCCCTTCTTTGTCTACACCTATTCAGCATTGTTCACACCCACTTAAGCCTTAGCCCCACCCCTCTCTTTACGGGTTGATACGTGCGTTCTGTACTAACTTGCCAGCTACTTCCAGACCTCTGCTCACTGAAGATTACTTGCCCTAACAGAACTGGTTAGGCAGTTACAGTATGTTATCCAGAGCGTTGGTGACTGCAACTATGCTGTCAGATTGTCCATTCCTAAATTCAGAACATTTCGCGTTCAGAGCTCTGGCCGATAAGTAGGGTTGTTCCGAAAGCTCTGACCTCACAACGACAGTTAAGCACCCAAGCTAACTGGCTAACATTGGCTAGGTACTTTCAGACACATAATGAGAGAACACCCCCACTCTGACCATTTTACTCCCCATAGCAGAGCTGGTTAGGCAGTTGTCCTGTTATCCAGAGTACTGGTGACTGTTACAGTGCTGCTGGCAACAATTGAATTACGCTTTGTTGCTGACGTTTACTGACACCGGACATATTCAACAGGTGTTGAGCGTTCAAAAATTAATAAGTTATTCTGCGCTCTTGCACACTAAGACGCGACTGGCTTTTGTTAAGAAATGTAGCTAGATAGCTTGCTAGGTAAAAAATGAATCCCACGTAACGTTAGTTAGTGAGCCAGCCAGCTAACATTAGCTAGCTAACAGTACACTAACTTGAAATGAAAGTACATGTAGCTAAACAATGGACCATAATCACAACTCATGACGTTGCTACCCTGCATGATTCTGCAGGTAGCTAACCAACCAGGTTCTATGGCTATAACTAGTCAAGCAAATGTGTCTGAGATACGAAGAATAAGATCATACACAACGTTAGCTAGCAACCCAGCCAGCTAACGTTAGCTAGCTAACAGTACACTTGAAATGAAACCACTTTCTGTCAAAATTAGAAACGTGTAATATCTGAAAATGTAGCTAGCTAGACTATCTTACCAGTATACATCATGGTTGGACGCGTCTCCTATCTGATGCCATGCATGGTTGCCCTTAGTTTGACGATGTAATCCAGACTGGTGTTTTTCCCCATCTCCTTAGCTATCATACTCGAATTCCACTGATTTCAAAACTCGGTCCTCTGGAAAGTGGAGAGCATACACATAACGTTAGCTAGCGAGCCAGCCAGCAAACATTAGCTAGCTAACAGTACACTTTAACTTGACATTGTTTATGCAGTTTTAATACATGATACATAAAAAAAGCCGCATTTGACACGATTACCTAGACACATTGACCAGCTCCAATAGACATATGCGTGCTATATGGCAGACCAATCCAAACTCATATCTCGGCATGTCCAGCCCACTCATTATCTCAGCCAATCATGGCTAGCGGTAAGGTTGCTCACTTTTTCTGTGGCTAAAACAACTAGGCTCGTAATTTAACAATTTATTCGTATTTACAGATGACATACAAGTTTGATATTAACCTGTTTGGGATAGGGGGCAGTATTTTCACGGCCGGATAAAAAAATGTACCCGATTTAATCTGGTTATTACTCCTGTCCAGAAACTAGAATATGCAGATAATTTGTAGATTTGGATAGAAAACCCCCCAAAGTTTCTAAAACTGTTTGAATGGTGTCTGTGAGTATAACAGAGCTCATATGGCAGGCCAAAACCTGAGAAGATTCAATATGGGAAGTGCCCTGTCTGACCATTTCTTGGCCTTCTGTAGCCTCTTTATCGAAAATACAGGATCTCTGCTGTAATGTGACATTTTCTAAGGCTTTCATTGGCTCTCAGAAGGCGATAACTCTGCAGTCTCTGGGCGAAAAACAGTAGGGGTTTTGGAGAGTGGTACTTCTGAGAACAATGGTGCGCGCGTGCATGTGACGACTCCATTTTCTTCTTTCAGTGTTTGAATGGATACAACGTCTCCCGGTTGGAATATTATCGCTATTTTACGAGAAAAATTGCATAAAAATTGATTTTAAACAGCGTTTGACATGCTTTGAAGTATGGTAATGGAATATTTTGAATTTTTTGGTCACGAAACCCGTCGGCGCGTCACCCTTCGGATAGTGATTTGAACGCACAAACAAAACGGAGGTATTTGGATATAACTATGGATTATTTGGAACCAAAACAACATTGGGTGTTGAAGTAGAAGTCCTGGGAGTGCAATCTGACGAAGAACAGCAAAGGTAATCCAATTTTTCTTATAGTAAATCTGAGTTTGGTGAGTGCCAAACTTGGTGGGTGTCAAAATAGCTAGCCATGATGGCCGGGCTATCTACTGAGAATATTGCAAAATGTGGTTTCACCGAAAAGCTATTTTAAAATCGGACACCGTGATTGCATAAAGGAGTTCTGTATCTATAATTCTTAAAATAATTTGGTTTTTGTCAACGTTTATCGTGAGTAATTTAGTAAATTCACCGGAAGTTTTTGGTGGGTATGCTAGTTCTGAACAAAACATGCTAATGTAAAAAGCTGGTTTTTGATATAAATATGAACTTGATTGAACAAAACATGCATGTATTGTATAACATAATGTCCTAGGAGTGTCATCTGATGAAGATCAAAGGTTAGTGCTGCATTTAGCTGTGGTTTTGGTTTTTGTGACCTATGGTAGCTTGAAAAATGGGTGTGTGATTATTTCTGGCTGGGTACTCTCCTGACATAATCTAATGTTTTGCTTTCTTTGTAAAGCCTTTTTGAAATCGGACAATGTGGTTAGATAAAGGAGAGTCTTGTCTTTAAAATGGTGTAAAATAGTCATATGTTTGAAAAATTGACGTTTTTGCATTTTTGAGGTATTTGTAATTCGCGCCACTCTATACCATTAGATATTGGTGAGGCGTTCCGCTAGCGGAACATCTGTCCCTAACATTAAGGCACATGAAAGTTCACATGTTCGAGAAGGCATTTCCCTCAGCCAGGGCATTGAAAATGGGTTGTGGATGGGTATTCCAGCATGACAATGACCCAAAACACACGGCCAAGGCAACAAAGGAGTGGCTCAAGAAGAAGCGCATTAAACTCCTGGAGTGGCCGAGCCAGTCTCCAGACCTTAATCCCATAGAAAATCTGTGGAGGGAGCTGAAGGTTAGAGTTGCCAAACGAAGGCCTCGAAACCTTAATGACTTGGAGAAGATCTGTAAAGAAGAGTGGGACAAAATCCCTCCTGAGATGTGTGCAAACCTGGTGGCCAACTACAAGAAACGTCTGACCTCTGTGATTGCCAACAAAGGTTTTGCCACCAAGTATTAAGTCAGGTTTTGCAGAGGGGTCAAATACTTATTTCCCTCATTAAAATGCAAATCATGTTATAACATTTTTGACATGCGTTTTTCTGGATTTTTTTGTTGTTATTCTGTCTCTCACTGTTCAAATAAACCTACCATTAAAATTATAGACTGATAATTTCTTTGTCAGTGGGCAAACGTACAAAATCAGCAGGGGATAAAAAACGTTTTTCCCTCACTGTATGTGTCATCAGCAGGAGACATCTGCTGAGAAAACAGAACAGGATTAGGGAGGGGGAACTGTGTTCACCGTAACACCCTGGGAACATTGCCCTGGACTAGCTAGCATTCATCTTGGTCTGTGTCCCAAATGTCACCTTGTTCACTACTTTCTTTAACCAGAACTCTATGAGTCCTGGTCAAAAGCAATGCACCACTTAGGGAATATGGTGTCATTTGGGGTGCAGCCTTGGCCTCTCACTAGACCAGCTGATGCAGTGCTTTCTGCAAGATTTTTATTTTCACGATTATGATCTTAAGCTGTGTTCATAAACATAGCTCCGACATGTTTTTCTTTTACCCCTTCCCTCCCCCTCTCTGTTTTCATCTTTGTTTTCTCTCTCCCTCCCTCTTTGGACTTTTCCTCCCCACCTTGCCATTTCACTCTCTTTTTGTCTTGTCTCTGAAATCATAAGGAGGGTGAGAAAAGCAGAAAGCATGGAGGATCACTTAATTTAGCCACCAGGGCCAGCATACATCTCAGATTCACTCTACAGGTTAATGTGCCTGGCTATTTTTATCCTACTGACTCCCATTATGTCTATTCCACCCCAAAACTTTTTGGGTATTTTTTTTCATTAGTCACATTGATGTAGTCGCAAAATGTTTGGCATGCCAATTTTCAAATCAAATCAAATTTCAAATGTATTTATATAGCCCTTCGTACATCAGCTGATATCTCAAAGTGCTGTACAGAAACCCAGCCTAAAACCCCAAACAGCAAGCAAAGCATGTGAAAGAAGCACGGTGGCTAGGAAAAACTCCCTAGGAAAAATTCCCTAGAAAGGCCAAAAACCTAGGAAGAAAGATACTGAACGTAACTTTCAAAATACAGAAATCTGTCCCGTATACTTCATTTTACATAATATGATGCAAAATGCATCATACGGGCCATACATGCAAAACGTTTTGGGACTATATCAATAATGCACTAATGAAACAGACACCAAAAGATAGTTTTTGGGTGAAGTTTTCGTTTAAGTCCAGTCTGCTGCTTCAATACCTGCCTCTTGGTTAGGGTTGCAAAATTATGTTCATTTTCCCAAAATTCTCAGGTTTCCAGAAATGTCCTGCTTATTCCTTTCTGGGAATTTTGGGAAAGTTAGCATCATTTTGCAATCCTTCTCTTGTTTTTTCTCATTCTCGTTTCTAATTACTGAATTTCAACAAAAAGTATATTTGAAAATTGCACCTTATTGTCCCTAATGTACAAGTTGCATAGTTGTCTATCACAATAAAACTTGGCCAGCTCTCCTGCTATCACTCTCAGAATGACCTTCTTGATCCTAATCAGTCAGGTTTCAAGACTGGGCATTCAACTGAGACTGCTCTTCTCTGTGTCACGGAGGCTCTCCGCACTGCTAAAGCTAACTCTCTCTCCTCTGCTCTCATCCTTCTAGACCTATCTGCTGCCTTTGATACTGTGAACCATCAGATCCTCCTCTCCACCCTCTCCGAGTTGGGCATCTCCGGCGCGGCCCACGCTTGGATTGCGTCCTACCTGACAGGTCGCTCCTATCAGGTGGCGTGGCGAGAATCTGTCTCCGCACCATGCGCTCTCACCACTGGTGTCCCCCAGGGCTCTGTTCTAGGCCCTCTCCTATTCTCGCTATACACCAAGTCACTTGGCTCTGTCATATCCTCACATGGTCTCTCCTATCATTGCTATGCAGACGACACACAATTAATCTTCTCCTTTCCCCCTTCTGATAACCAGGCAGCGAATCGCATCTCTGCATGTCTGTCAGACATATCAGTGTGGATGACGGATCACCACCTCAAGCTGAACCTCGGCAAGACGGAGCTGCTCTTCCTCCCGGGGAAGGACTGCCCGTTCCATGATCTCGCCATCACGGTTGACAACTCCCTTGTGTCCTCCTCCCAGAGTGCTAAGAACCTTGGCGTGATCCTGGACAACACCCTGTCGTTCTCCACTAACATCAAGGCGGTGACCCGATCCTGTAGGTTCATGCTCTACAACATTCGCAGAGTACGACCCTGCCTCACACAGGAAGCGGCGCAGGTCCTAATCCAGGCACTTGTCATCTCCCGTCTGGATTACTGCAACTCGCTGTTGGCTGGGCTCCCTGCCTGTGCCATTAAACCCCTACAACTCATCCAGAACGCCGCAGCCCGTCTGGTGTTCAACCTTTCCAAGTTCTCTCACGTCACCCCGCTCCTCCGCTCTCTCCACTGGCTTCCAGTTGAAGCTCGCATCCGCTACAAGACCATGGTGATTGCCTACGGAGCTGTGAAGGGAACGGCACCTCCATACCTTCAGGCTCTGATCAGGCCCTACACCCAAACAAGGGCACTGCGTTCATCCACCTCTGGCCTGCTGGCCCCCCTACCTCTGAGGAAGCACAGTTCTCGCTCAGCCCAGTCAAAACTGTTCGCTGCTCTGACACCCCAATGGTGGAACAAGCTCCCTCACAACGCCAGGACAGCGGAGTCAATCACCACCTTCCGGAGACACCTGAAACCCCACCTCTTTAAGGAATACATAGGATAGGATAAAGTAATCCTTCTAACCCCCCCCCCCCCTTAAAAGATTTAGATGCACTATTGTAAAGTGGTTGTTCCACTGGATATCATAAGGTGAATGCACCAATTTGTAAGTCGCTCTGGATAAGAGCGTCTGCTAAATGACTTAAATGTAATGTATTGTAACAATAAATGACAAAGAATTGCTTAATCCATCTATGTTCATAGTTTGTTTGTGCGACTTTTCCAATAAAGGCCTAAGAGAATACTAGGAATATCCTACCTCTGCTAACAGCGTAGCGATTCAGGAGGAACAGCCAGACCAGGCAGGAACCAGTAACCTGTGAAAACGGAGAAAGAGTGCTACCACCTATGTAGTAATAGCCCAGGCTTTATGGAACAGGGCTACGGAGATATTGGAAGAGTGGCTACGGAGATAGATTGGGGGTAAGGCCCTGCGACAGACTAGTTTCCTGTACAGGCAGTATACTTGTACATCAAGGCTGCCACACACTACAGAAACAGAAGATAGGCTCTTACCTTACGGGTGATTCTGGCTCTGACGAGTTTAACTTACATACAGGTTGGCTATAGTATGTTTGTACTCTGAGTTATTCCAAGTGGATATGGATGAACATGGCAGTAGAAACACAGACACAAACTGCAGAGCAGAGAGCTCTTATGGTGCTCCACTGGTGTCCCTGGGAATGAGAGAAACCACAGTAACTGGTGGTGGGGGCCAAGGCCAACCAGCCAGCTGTGGGTGGTGTGTTACTGTGTGTCCCTGGCTCACCATGCTTGTGGCTTCCTTCTCTAGGTGACCTGGGTGTGTGAATGTAACCTACACTATATACTGTGAGTGGGTTGTCAGTTATGATGCGTCTGGATGAGTGTACGTCTACATAGGAGAGTGCATGGTTATACATGTGAGGGTTTTGTGTTGGTAATATGTGGTTGTAGACATATGTATGCATGGTTTGTGGTTTGAGTGTATGCATATTACCATATGTGTGTCTGAGTTTATTAGTGTACGGTATATGAGTATTCGTGTGTGAGCGCTGGTAAGTCTATAGAGAGTAGACCTCACTACCCTCTGGAGAGCCTTACGGTTGTGGGCGGAGCAGTTGCCGCACCAGGCGATCATCTCCTTTGTTTTGTTGACGTGGAGTGTGAGGTTATTTTCTTGACACCACACTCGAGGGCCCTCACCTCCTTCCTGTAGGCCGTCTCGTCGTTGTTGGTAATCAAGCCTACCACTGTAGTGTCGTCTGCATACTTGATGATTGAGTTGGAGGCGTGCATAGCCACGCAGTCATGGGTGAACAGGGAGTACAGGAGAGGGCTGAGAACGCACCCTTGTGGGGCCCCAGTGTTGAGGATCAGCGGGGTGGAGATGATGTTTCTTACCCTCACCACCTGGGGGCGGCCCGTCAGGAAGTCCAGGACCCAGTTGCACAGGGCGGGGTCGAGACACCAGGGTCTCGAGCTTAATGATGAGTTTGAAGGGTACTATGGTGTTAAATGCTGAGCTGTAGTTGATGAACAGCATTCTTACATAGGTATTCCTCTTGTCCAGATGGGTTAGGGCAGTGTGCAGTGTGATTGCGATTGCGTCGTCTGTGGACCTATTGGGGCGGTAAGCAAATTGGAGTGGGTCTAGGGTGTCAGGTAGGGTGGAGGTGTTATGATCCTTGACTAGTCTCTCAAAGCACTTCATGATGATGAAGGTGAGTGCTATGGGGCGATAGTCATTTAGCTCCGTTACCTTAGCTTTCTTGGGAACTGGAACAATGGTGGCCCTCTTGAAGCGTGTGGGAACAGCAGCCTGGGATAAGGATGGAATATGTCCGTAAACACACCAGCCAGCAGGTCTGCGCATGCTCTGAGTCCGCGGCTAGGGATGCAATCTGGGCCGGCAGCCTTGCGAGGGTTAACACGTTTAAATGCTTTACACACGTTGGCTGCGGTGAAGGAGAGCCCGCAGGTTTTGGTAGCGGGCCGTGTCGTTGGCACTGTTTTGTCCTCAAAGCAAGCAAAGAAGTTGTTTAGTTTGTCTGGGAGCAGGACATCGTGGTCCGCGACAGGGCTGGTTTTCTTTTTGTAGTCCGTGATTGACTGTAGACCCTGCCACTTACCTCGTGTCTGAGCCGTTGAATTGCGACTCTACTTCGTCTCTATACTGACGCTTAGCTTGTTTGATTGCCATGCGGAGGGAATAGCTACACTGTTTGTATTCGGTCATGTTTACAGTTGCCTTGCCCTGATTAAAAGCAGTGGTTCACGCTTTCAGTTTTGCACGAATGCTGCCATCAATCCACTGTTTCTGGTTGGGGAAGGTTTTAATAGTTGCTGTGGGTACAACATTACCAATGCACTTGCTAATAAACTCGCTCACCGAATCAGCTTATTCATCAATGTTGTTATCCGACGCTATGCGGAACATATCCCAGTCCACGTGATCGAAGCAATCTTGAAGCGTGGAATCAGATTGGTCGGACCAGCGTTGAACAGACCTGACCACGGGCATTTCCTATTTTAGTTTCTGTCTATAGGCTGGGAGAAACAACATGGAGTCGTGGTCAGGTTTTCCGAAAGGAGGGCGGGGCAGGGCTTTGTATGCATCGCGGAAGTTAGAGTAACAATTTTTCCGCCCGGGAATCGCATTCGATCTGGTCAGTCTGTCATGGAAAGATGTGTTATTCACTCAGTGTATTTCTTCCTACTTGGACAAAGTTAAACAATTTTTATTTAACCAGGCGTTCTAGACTAGATCATACGTAGATTCTGTGCAGCAGGCTGAACGTTTCACGTCCCTAACAAGATTACTGTATTTGTGAATGAGCTTGTTTATGTGGATTAACTGTATATGTGTAACAGTGAGTTGGTAAATGTATGAATGTAGAATATTAGTGAGCGTATGCTGGTATATGTGTCATGGTGAGATGGTAAATGTACACTCAGTGGCCAGTTTATTAGGTACACCACCCTGTTCACAAAAATTGTTCACTCCTACAGACAGTTAGTCACCTGGCCGTGGCTAGCTATATAAATCAGGCAGACAGGCATCGAGGTATTCAATTACTGTTCATTTGAATATTGGAGTGGGCAAAACGAGTGACCTAAGAGACTTTGAATGTAGTATGAACATCGGTACCAGGTGCACCGGATCTAGTATTGCAGAAATGGACGCCCTCCTGGGCTTTTCACACACAACAGTGTCTAGGGTTTACCGAGAACGGTGCGACAAACAAGAAACATCCAGTCAGAGGCAGTCCTGAGGACGAAAACAACTCATTGATGAGAGGTCAAAGGAGAATGGCAAAAAATCATTAAAAATCGAACAGGCTGTCCACAAACAGGCAAATAACGGCGCAGTACAACAGTGGTGTGCAGAACGGCATCTTGGAATGCACAACTCGTTGGTCCTTGTCACAGATGGGCTTTTGCAGAAGACAACCACACCGGGTTCCACTCCTAACACCTAAAAACAAGAAGAAGCGACGCCAGTGGGCACGTAATCACAAACACTGGACAATTGAGGAGTGAAAAAATATTTCCTGGTCCGACAAATCCCGGTTACTGTTGCGTCATGCTGATGGCAGAGTCAGGATTAGGAGTGAACAGCAGAGTCCATGGCCACATCCTTCCTGGTGGTGGTGGTGTAATGGTGTGAGGAATGTTTTCCTGGCACACATTAGGTCCCTTGATACCATGCGCCAATGAATTCAGGCTGTTCTGGAGGCAAAGGGTGTCCAACCCGGTACTAGATTACATTTACATTACATTTAAGTCATTTAGCAGACGCTCTTATCCAGAGTGACTTACAAATTGGTGCATTCACCTTATGATATCCAGTGGAACAACCACTTTACAATAGTGCATCTAAATCTTTTAAGGGGGGGGGGGGGGGGTTAGAAGGATTACTTTATCCTATCCCAGGTATTCCTTAAAGAGGTGGGGTTTCAGGTGTCTCCGGAAGGTGGTGATTGACTCCGCTGTCCTGGCGTTGTGAGGGAGCTTGTTCCACCATTGGGGTGCCAGAGCAGCGAACAGTTTTGACTGGGCTGAGCGGGAACTGTGCTTCCTCAGAGGTAGGGGGGCCAGCAGGCCAGAGGTGGATGAACGCAGTGCCCTTGTTTGGGTGTAGGGCCTGATCAGAGCCTGAAGGTATGGAGGTGCCGTTCCCTTCACAGCTCCGTAGGCAAGCACCATGGTCTTGTAGCGGATGCGAGCTTCAACTGGAAGCCAGTGGAGAGAGCGGAGGAGCGGGGTGACGTGAGAGAACTTGGGAAGGTTGAACACCAGACGGGCTGCAGCGTTCTGGATGAGTTGTAGGGGTTTAATGGCACAGGCAGGGAGCCCAGCCAACAGCGAGTTGCAGTAATCCAGACGGGAGATGACAAGTGCCTGGATTAGGACCTGCGCCGCTTCCTGTGTGAGGCAGGGTCGTACTCTGCGAATGTTGTAGAGCATGAACCTACAGGATCGGGTCACCGCCTTGATGTTAGTGGAGAACGACAGGGTGTTGTCCAGGATCACGCCAAGGTTCTTAGCACTCTGGGAGGAGGACACAAGGGAGTTGTCAACCGTGATGGCGAGATCATGGAACGGGCAGTCCTTCCCCGGGAGGAAGAGCAGCTCCGTCTTGCCGAGGTTCAGCTTGAGGTGGTGATCCGTCATCCACACTGATATGTCTGACAGACATGCAGAGATGCGATTCGCCGCCTGGTTATCAGAAGGGGGAAAGGAGAAGATTAATTGTGTGTTGTCTGCATAGCAATGATAGGAGAGACCATGTGAGGATATGACAGAGCCAAGTGACTTGGTGTATAGCGAGAATAGGAGAGGGCCTAGAACAGAGCCCTGGGGGACACCAGTGGTGAGAGCACGTGGTGCGGAGACAGATTCTCGCCACGCCACCTGGTAGGAGCGACCTGTCAGGTAGGACGCAATCCAAGCGTGGGCCGCGCCGGAGATGCCCAACTCGGAGAGGGTGGAGAGGAGGATCTGATGGTTCACAGTATCAAAGGCAGCAGATAGGTCTAGAAGGATGAGAGCAGAGGAGAGAGAGTTAGCTTTAGCAGTGCGGAGAGCCTCCGTGACACAGAGAAGAGCAGTCTCAGTTGAATGCCCAGTCTTGAAACCTGACTGATTAGGATCAAGAAGGTCATTCTGAGAGAGATAGCAGGAGAGCTGGCCAAGGACGGCACGTTCAAGAGTTTTGGAGAGAAAAGAAAGAAGGGATACTGGTCTGTAGTTGTGGACATCGGAGGGATCGAGTGTAGGTTTTTTCAGAAGGGGTGCAACTCTCGCTCTCTTGAAGACGGAAGGGACGTAGCCAGCACAACAGATTGTGTGTACTTAATAAATTTGCCACTGAGAGAAGTTGTACTATATTTAGAGTTTCATTCCTAAACACTTTATATCCATTTTCAGAAATGTTGGTAAATTATCTTTTGTTTAAAGAAATTCTGAACAAGATTGGGGTGTTTTTTTTTACTGTTTAATCATGCCATGGGGTTGTACAATGACAGATGTATTTGTTTAAAATCACTTGGTTTCATTTCAGAGAGACAAATTATGTTTTTTGCTAAATGCTATATATCCGCCTCACTCTGGGAAATGAGAAGTACCGCACAAATTATATATGACATCAATATTTTTTAAATAATTTAATAAAGTAACGTGAGATCTTTATGTAAAACATTTACATTTGACATTATAGTAATTTAGCAGATGCTCTTAACCAGAGCGACTTACAGTAAGTGCATTCATCGTAAGACAGCTGTCACGGTTGTCATAAGAATGGGACCAAGGCGCAGCGTGTGTAGAGTTTCACATCTTTAATCCAAAGTGAAACTTCAAGAAAAAACAAATCACATAAACAAACAAATAAATCACATAAACAAACATAAATAAATCACATAAACAAACAAATAAATCATTCACATAAACAAACAACTAAATGTGACTACGTGGTGCACAGGCACAAACACAAAACAATATCCCACAAACACAGGTGGGAAATAGCTCCTTAAATATGATCCCCAATTAGAGAACGATTACCAGCTGCCTCTAATTGGGAATCATACAAAACACCAACCTAGAAAATAAAACTAGAACCCAACATAGAAATATTAAACTAGACTAACCCCTAGTCACACCCTGACCTACTACACCATAGAAAAACAAGGACTCTGTGGTCAGGGCGTGACAATAGCACCACATACCACAGTCAAATATACAGTACACGAACATTCCATTCCAGCTAAACAATGGATACATAGCGTTTTGCAAAACAAATAATTGTTCATACACATCTCAAATCTATTTATAAAAAATCTGACAACGGTAATACTTTACACACACATGAAGGTACCCATAAGCCATTATTTCTGATGAAAAAACACAAATGTGAAAACTTGGTTGATACAGCGTTTTGGAAATAAACTCTTCATATGTTTGTGAGTTTAGTTAATCACTGCTAAGTATTTCCCGCTATATGTGAAATTGAGCCATTGAACATATAGCTGACTGTATATGTGTGTCTGTGTGTACACAGTGCTGTAACTCTAACACCACCCCTGTTTCTACCCATCTGTGTTATTGCAGCTGCAGTCCTCCTCCCCTCCTCCCCTGACTCAGCCCTCATGCACAGTACTTTCCACCTTCGCTTCTTTTTTCCCCCCCAATATTTTTTGTTCTCTAGCATGTCCCCCCCCCCCCCCCCCCCCAGTTCCTCTAAGCCCTTTGGCCAACCTGTCTCTTTGCTCCGCCCATGCATTCTCTGAATATGTACCAGCCGTACGCTGATTTGCAGCTCAACGTGGCTAGACTGATCTGGTGTGATTTTTTTTCATAGTTTTGGGAAATCTTAACAGCATTCTAAAAGCTCAGTGTCTAGAGCCGCGTTGACGTGCTAGTCGGAACTCGGAAACTCAGACATTTTCGACTTGTTAACCTAGGCAAAAAAGTTGGACCCCGAGTGTCCCACATGGGAGGTACCAGAATCAACCGATAGGAAGCTCTATGCAAATAATAACTTAATACATTTGAACTCAGAGGTTCATATTTCTGACTAGGACATGAATACGTCATGTATCTTTCATTAATCCGGACCCCTTTTCCCATGGGCCTTGCCATGGCAATGGTGTAGATTCGAGTGGGCCTACCATTCTCCTTCCAAGACAATGTACATTTATAGTGTGTGTTGTTGCGTGTTATCCTCTAGGCTAAGTCCTGTGAAGACATTAGTCATCTTTAACCTATTACACACTCCTCAAGGTAAATAATATTTTTTCACCACCACAATGTTTAATCTGACCAATGGTTTGGAAAAGGTTTCCTCACTTAACCAAAACAGGACATTCCAGACTCCAATATCCATGTTTCTTTCTGGGATATATATATATACACTGCTCAAAAAAATAAAGGGAACACTAAAATAACACATCCTAGATCTGAATGAATGAAATAATCTTATTAAATACTTTTTTCTTTACATAGTTGAATGCGCTGACAACAAAATCACAGAAAAATAATCAATGGAAATCCAATTTATCAACCCATGGAGGTCTGGATTTGGAGTCACACTCAAAATTAAAGTGGAAAACCACACTACAGGCTGATCCAACTTTGATGTAATGTCCTTAAAACAAGTCAAAATGAGGCTCAGTAGTGTGTGTGGCCTCCACGTGCCTGTATGACCTCCCTACAACGCCTGGGCATGCTCCTGATGAGGTGGCGGATGATCTCCTGAGGGATCTCCTCCCAGACCTGGACTAAAGCATCCGCCAACTCCTGGACAGTCTGTGGTGCAACGTGGCGTTGGTGGATGGAGCGAGACATGATGTCCCAGAGGTGCTCAATTGGATTCAGGTCTGGGGAACGGGCGGGCCAGTCCATAGCATCAATGCCTTCCTCTTGCAGGAACTGCTGACACACTCCAGCCATATGAGGTCTAGCATTGTCTTGCATTAGGAGGAACCCAGGGCCAACCGCACCAGCATATGGTCTCACGAGGGGTCTGAGGATCTCATCTCGGTACCTAATGGCAGTCAGGCTACCTCTGGCGAGCACATGGAGGGCTGTGCGGCCCCCCCAAAGAAATGCCACCCCACACCATGACTGACCCACCGCCAAACCGGTCATGCTGGAGGATGTTGCAGGCAGCAGAACGTTCTCCACGGCGTCTCCAGACTCTGTCACGTCTGTCACATGTGCTCAGTGTGAACCTGCTTTCATCTGTGAAGAGCACAGGGCGCCAGTGGCGAATTTGCCAATCTTGGTGTTCTCTGGCAAATGCCAAACGTCCTGCACGGTGTTGGGCTGTAAGCACAACCCCCACCTGTGGATGTCGGGCCCTCATACCACCCTCATGGAGTCTGTTTCTGACCGTTTGAGCAGACACATGCACATTTGTGGCCTGCTGGAGGTCATTTTGCAGGGCTCTGGCAGTGCTCCTCCTGCTCCTCCTTGCACAAAGGCGGAGGTAGCGGTCCTGCTGCTGGGTTGTTGCCCTCCTACGGCCTCCTCCACGTCTCCTGATGTACTGGCCTGTCTCCTGGTAGCGCCTCCATGCTCTGGACACTACGCTGACAGACACAGCAAACCTTCTTGCCACAGCTCGCATTGATGTGCCATCCTGGATGAGCTGCACTACCTGAGCCACTTGTGTGGGTTGTAGACTCCGTCTCATGCTACCACTACAGTGAAAGCACCGCCAGCATTCAAGTGACCAAAACATCAGCCAGGAAGCATAGGAACTGAGAAGCGGTCTGTGGTCACCACCTGCAGAACCACTCCTTTATTGGGGGTGTCTTGCTAATTGCCTATAATTTCCACCTGTTGTCTATTCCATTTGCACAACAGCATGTGAAATTTATTGTCAATCAGTGTTGCTTCCTAAGTGGACAGTTTGATTTCACAGAAGTGTGATTGACTTGGAGTTTCATTGTGTTGTTTAAGTGTTCCCTTTATTTTTTTGAGCAGTGTATATATGAGAGAGAGAGAGAGACTCACTCACTGTACTCTCATTAAATGCCCTACTCTTCCTGCCACGGTTTAGAGCTCGGCAACCCACGCTGATAAGGCACGTTCACGCATGGAGAAGCACGAGGAAGGAGGGAAAGGAATGTAAAATCAAGATGTAAAAGAATTGGGAAAGAGTTGCAGGTGATAAGGCCCTTTGTATCGGATCTCTCCGCTCTCTCTGCTCCTGAGAGCCTCAACGCAGCCGCCCAAGACAAATGGGTTGCATGCACTCCTAGGGCACTGGGTCATGACACAATCCCCTTTCAAGCCCACCCAGTCCTGCCTGCCTTCCCTGTGAACAGGCTGGTTTTTGAGGCTTGGATGGAGCCCTTGACCTGGTTTCAGTGGTGGTGCTGATCTGGTCTGACCAGCCCCAGCCGTACTCCAGCTCCAAGGAGGCCAGCCTGGGAGGGGCTGAGCTGGGGCTCGCTGGGTTTTCTGGTACCTGCTGCTACTGGGGTAGGGGGGATGGTGTGTTTGTGTGTGTGTGTGTGTGTGTGTGTGTGTGTGTGTGTGTGTGTGTGTGTGTGTGTGTGTGTGTGTGTGTGTGTGTGTGTGTGTGTGTGTGTTTGTCCACAGAGTAGTATCCAAACTCACTGAAAAATACACAAACATTGAGAGACTTTGTCAAACTCAAAACTGTATTCGATAGATAAGTACTGTAAATAGGTGAGTTTGTCAGATCTCTGGCCCTTTTGAATATGAGCTAAGAAAAAGAGGGAGGGAGAAGAGAATGTGAATAGAGTGGCAGGTAGCCTAGCAGTTAAGTGTGTTAGAAAGAGTAACTGGAAGGTCGCTGGTTCTAATCCTCTAGCTGACCTAGGTGAAAAATCTGCCGTTGTGCTCTTGAGTATGGCACTTAACATGAATTACTCCTGTAAGTTGCTCTGGATAAGAGTGTCTGCTAAATGACTAAAATGTATTGTGACCCGTCAGTCATTGTAGAGTAGCAGAGAAGGAGGAAGAGTGTGACCTGTCAGTCACAAAAAACACACTTGTGGGTCCAGCTGTAGACGGCATGTGTTGGGAGAAGAATTCTCTCCCACACATCTGGAATGAAGGTACAGTGCCACACACAAACACCAGCCTCCAATCAGCTGATTCAGAGTAAGAAAAACACCAGACTGATATGTAAGACAAAGATGTGTTTTAATCACGTCCAAGGATCACTCAATCATGTGTGTAAAACTGTCACCCAGGCACATGTTTTGTGTCTCCATCTACTGAATATGTTTTTGGGGACTTAGTGCGAGTCCCAAATGGCACCTATAGGGCTCTGATCAAAAGTAGTGCACTATATAAGGAATATGATGACATTTGGGACCCAGCCTTGGTGTGATTTAGTGCCTCACTATCAGTCACACGATAACAAATAAATCCAAAGAATATGAATTACATCTCCAGTCATAACATGTCATAACTTCTTCATGATGTTGCGTATGTCCTGAATCCTTAGTGTTTAGAATGTACTTTAGTGTGTGTGTCTGTGTGTTCATAATGTACTGTGCAGCTGGCTTCATAAAAGGAATTTAAATGAAAATAGATTATAAATCATTGTGTCGTAACAGCAACTAACCCTAAACGTTTGGCAAGACATTATCATACTGCTTGATGTGTCGTAACACGCTCGTGCCATGTGTCATTAATTCACTTTCTCCAGCCTCCCTTTGGCATTAGCTAAAGTGGACACTATTTTGAGAGAGAGAGAGAGAGCAGGAGGAAGAGGGCATTGATAGGGATTAGCCAGTTAGTGGTCAAACCCTCGTCACACCTACAACCTATTTATTCATCAAAACCCAGCCCTTTCGCGTTTCCGTCAGCTATTGCGCCCATAAATGTAAAACAAACAAAAATATTTCTTACACAACCCAGGAGCTAGAACGCCACGCGACAGTCCTTAAAATTTTCCATTGCATTATGTTTGGTAGAATAGAGAGAATGTTGAGAGGGTACACAGAGGTACATTGGCACATTATGTTCTGGGAGCTATTTTTACCTGGTTAGCAGCAGACTAAACAGTTCTTCCAGAATTGTTCTTCTAGGAGATCCTGTTTGCATATGGATACCACCCCCCTTATTCATGCATGCATTTACACACACCACCTCAGTGGTACCTTCTTTTCACCCCATCCTCTCTCTCTCATACACAGACAGACAGACAGACAGACTCATACACGCACACACATACTATCTCAGATCCAAAATGTCTGCAAACATCCTACAGTTTCAGTTTTGTATTAGAAATACTGGTATGTCATCATTCTGGATAAAACTGGGACCAGCATAAATCCAGTCCTTATATTTGCAGTGAAGTGTATTCATGGAGAAATCATACGAGCCAGGGAAACAGCGCCCCTCTGTCTCAGTAAGTGTAACCCATGTATCTAATGATGTCTGGACCAAGAGCACAATATGCTGCCGCTGTAGCATTTGATTGATTGATTCGAGCAATTATTTGCAAGCAAGTATAAAATAATTTGCCAACCAGAGTTGAGCTGAGCCCCCCCGCTAGGGAGGCCAGTTTGGATTTGGCTTCACACATATCAATTCACCTTCTAAGCAAAACGGAATTTTCAAAAAAACGTGTCTGTTTCTGGTCTGCTTGTGTTGATGTCCTGCAGCAGCTAGTTTGCAAAATCGGCCCTTTCCTAAGATGAGGATTTGGACTTGTGTTTTGATTTAATTCTCTGTACAGGCCAATGATTATGTTGGCGATTCTTATCTAACCATAAATTAATATGTTGTGCCACTGGCCTGAGACGACTGAAGTTCAATAAATAGCCTAGATGTAGTCCAGTAGGCTCACGTTAACTAGCTAGCTGACTTAGCTGGTTCATTGTCACCCATGTGAGGAAGTTAGGCTAGCAAGCCTGTGCTGGGCTTGATGTAGGCTAGCCTCTATTGGGCTTGGTGTAGGCTAGCCTCTATTGGGCTTGGTGTAGGCTGGCCTGTGTTGGGCTTGGTTTAGGGTGGCCCGTGTTGGACTGGTGTGGGCTAGCCCGTGTTGGAAAAGGAATGGGGGATACCTAGTCAGTAGAGACAGCAGTGGGGTCAAACTGTAGAACCCAGTCCCTACATTTGAATTTAAAAATAGATTTTTTCAAACAAAACTACACTACATTGTATCTCTGGGACCCTCAGGATCACAAATCAGAGCAAGATTACTGAATGTAAATACATTATTTACCTTCAGAGGTGAATGTATCAAACCAGTTGCCGTTTGTTGTTGTAAACTATCCTCAAACAATAGCATGGCATTTTTGTTGTTGTAATGGATATTGTAAATTGGACACTGCAGTTAGATTAACAAGACTTTAAGCTTTCTGCCCGTATAAGACATGTCTATGTCCCGGAATTGGCTGTTGTTTACAGCGTCATTCTAGTCACATTATCACATATTGAGCAATAACTCTCCCGGTTTACGGACACCGATCCCTTAGAGGTTCATTTCCATGCCAGCACATTCCATTGTTTCAACTTTTCCAGACATACAGTGCCTTCAGAAAGTATTTAGACGCCTTGACTTTTTCCACATTTTGTTACATTACAGCCATTTTCCTCATCAATCTACACACAATACGCAATAATAAGTATTCAGACCCTTTACTCAGAACTTTGTTGAAGCACCTTTGGCAGCAATTACAGCCTCAAGTCTTCTTGGGTGTGACACTACAAGCTTGACACACCTGTATTTGGGGACTTTCCCCCATTCTTCTCTGCAGATCCTCTCAAGCTCTATCAGATTAGATGGGAAGGGTCGCTGCACAGCTATTTTCAGGTCTCTCCAGAGATGCTAGATTGGGTTCAAGTCCGGGCTCTGGCTGAGCTACTCAAGGATATTCAGAGACTTGTCCCGAAGCCACTCCTGCATTGTCTTGGCTGTATGCTGAAGATTGTTGTCCTGTTGGAAAGTGAACCTTCGCACCCCCAGTGTGAGATCCTGAGTGCTCTGGAGCAGGTTTTCATGCTCTCTGAACTTTGCTCTGTTCTTTTTTCCCTTGATCCCGACTAGTTTTCCAGTCGCTGAAAAACATCCCCACAGCATGATGCTGCCACCACCATGCTTCACCGTAGGTATGGTATTGGCCAGGTGATGAGTGGTGCCTGGTTTCCTCCAGAAGTTATGCTTGGCATTCAGGCCAAAAACCAATCTTTGTTTCATCAGACAAGAGAATCTTGTTTCTCATGGTCTAAGAGTCCTTTAGGTGCCTTTGGCAATCTCCAAGCGGACTGTCATGTGCTTTTTACTGAGGAGTGGCTTTCGTCTGGCCACTCTACCATGAAGGCCTGCTTGGTAGATTGCTGCAGATATGGTTGTCCTGCTGGAAGCTCTCCCATCTCCACAGAGGAACTTTGGAGCTCTGTCAGAGTGACCATCGGGTTCTTGGTCACCACCCTGACCAAGGCCCTTCTCCGTCTATTGTTCAGTTGGACGGTGGGCCAGCTCTCGGAAGAGTCTTGGTGGTTCAAAACTTCTTTCATTTAAGAATGATGGAGGCCACTGTGTTCTTGGGGACCTTCAATGCTGCAGAAATGTTTTGGTAACCTCCCCCAGATCTGTGCCTTGACACAAACCTGTCTCGGAGCTCTACGGACAATCCCTTTGACCACATGGCTTGGTTTTTGCTCTGACATGCACTGTGAACTGTGGGACCTTATATAGACAGGTGTGTGCCTTTTCCAAAACAATTCCAATCAATTTAATTTAACACAGGTGGACTCCAATCAAGTTGTAGAAACATCTCAAGGATGATCAATGGAAACAGTTTCAAGTCTCATAGTAAAGGGTCTGAATAGTTTGCTTTGTCATTATGGGGTGTTGTGTGTAGATTGAAGAACAACAATTCTACATTTTAGAATAAGGCTGTAACATAACAACGTGGAAAAAGTGAAGGGGTCTGAATAATTCCCTGAATGCACTGTATGTGCTGTATGTTCTCACAGTATGGCGTCTTAACTGAGGATGTGATAGATCAAGGTAGTATGCAGAGGTAATTGGAAACTGCTATGAAATATACATCTTCCATCTGGAATCTAGAATGTACACAATGTGATACTGTACATTTGTATTATGGCTATTTCTGGGTACATTTTGAGGCAGGGCCTCAAACTACATTTCAGTGAATAACACAGTATCTGTTAATTTGTGTGTGTCTGTGTGTATATGTGTTTCAAATTATATGTACACTGTGTTTGTGCACTCTCACAAGCAGCAAACATGAGGCAAACGGTACACATCCACTCTGTACCTTTTACAGTTCCTGCTGCTGCACCTTGAACATTTATGTCAGGTCTTATAAACAGGTAGCTGTGCGATTGTTACCCGGGTCCTGCTGGGTATCAGCTACCAAGTTGTATAGATGGAATCAAATCAAATTAAAACAGCCTGGAGAAGAGACAGAGCCGTGTCCCAAATGGCACCCCATTCCTTTATAGTGCACTAATTTTGACACGTGCCATTTGTGATGGAGCCAGACAGGCCATGAGCGCTGCCCTACTGACCTAGTCCGCAGAGGGAATGTGATAGCACAGGAGATCCATGGCACGTCGCCACATTCCAGCACAGGCACCGGCTGCGGTACGGATTACAGTGGAGGGAAGAGGAATTTGGGTATCTGCTATGTGGTTCGCATCAGGATAGATGCATCGGCACATGAAAACATTCCTGTTTTCGCTCCCCCTAAAAACACATATTTCGGTCCCCATTCTCTGGGTTTGTGAACCCACCGATAACATGGAAATGTGTGAACTGTAAATGTGTATGGATTTTCTCTTTCGTCTTCGTACAAGGCTGTACTTGAATATAAAGTGTCCTGTTTTCTTATTTACATGCATGTAAACAGAGGAACAAAGGCTGTCAATCATAAAGGTTACATGTACAGACGTACACTTCCACACATGATTATGTGGTTTGCTTCTGTTCTAGTATGTGTGACTTAAAAGGCCAGGGTTCGCTGCTGAGACAGGTAAGCAAGTAACACTAGCAAACTAGCTCCAGTTTGCATTAATGGGCCTGAAGCAGCTTTAAACATTGGACCCATGTAGGCTTCCCACATTGGGCCTGGTCATCGGCTCCTCATTGGTACTAATGGCAGCCAGGCCTCACTTCACACGAAATACAAAGTTGCTACTATCATATATACATTTGTACCATAGAAACTTAAGTTTATCATGTGTCACATGCTTATCTTTTTACAGACTTCATCATTGGCTGTGTGCAATGTCATTACTTTGTTGATGTCGGACAACAGGACACTTAAACTGGAACAACACTCTTAGTAACGTTGGACTTTTACATTGTTGACACTTGAGTACCTGCAGTGTTAGGTCTTAAAGCATGTTTAGACATGGACCTCATCAAGCTAGTTTTACCAGTGACAGCACCAGCAGAGACAGAGAATGTCATGGAGTTTGCTGATGTTTTTACCGGAATAGGACTATTTCCAGGAGAATGTATAATTAACCTTGATCCAGACGCAACCCCTGTGGGTTACCCACCGAGAAAGACTCCCCTTGCTCTTCACACCCATCTGAAGAAAGGAGAGAGCATGGAGAAATCTGACAGTGCCACCAAGGTTACAGAACCAACGGATTGGGTCAACGTGTTAGTGGTGGTGGAGAAACCACGCACAGGCAAGCTCAGAGTATGTCTCAACCCAAGAGACTTGAACAAGGGTATCAAATGCCCCCCATTATCCTGAAGTAGCGGGAGCATGCTACTTTAGTGTCATGGATGCCAGATCAGGCTACTGGGATATCAAGCTCACAGAAGAGTAATCTAAGCTCTCAACATTCAACACACCGTTTGCACACTACAGGTTTCATTGCCTGCCTTTTTATCTCAGCCCAAGACGAGTTTCAGCGAAAGATCGACAAGATGTACAAAGATGTACAATTGCCACAACTCGATGGAGTTCTGGCAATTGTGGTCGACATCCTTGTCTATGGTCGACCAAAGAGGAATGTGACAGAAACCTCTGCGCGATGCTGCAGAGAGAAGAGTCCGGCTCAACCCGGAGAAGAGCACAGTTGGCGCTACAGAGGTCAGGTACTTCTGACATCTTCTCACAGCGAATGGAATGGAGCCACCCAATTAACCTCGCAGAGCATGAAACAGTGCTTGGCATGATCAACTACTTAGCCAAGTACGCACCCAGCCTCTCCAATACTAACGCACCCCTACGTCAGCTGCTAATCCAGTCCACTGAGTTCCTCTGGGACAAGCAAAGCCCATCGGCTACGCTAAAAATCTCTCTGACTGTGAAATCAACTACGCTCAAATCGAAAAGGCTCTGGAAACCATTCTGTTCGGATGTTAGCGTTTCCATCGGTAAGTCAATGGATGACAAGTCATTGTGGAATCCGACCACAAGCCCCTCGAATCAATCATGAGGAAACCGCTAGCCACAGCCCCACCAAGGCTACAGAGAATGATCCTTCAACTACGAAAATACAACATCACAATCACTCACTGTCCAGGCAAAGATATCTCTGTCGCAGACACACTCTCCAGGAAGTTTCTTACCTTGAAGGACAACAGCATCAGTGTAGGCATGGACATGCAGGTGCACACGGTGTACAGCAACTTACCAGTCAGCAACACAAAACTGAAGGAGATCTGAGCAGAAACAAAAAAGGACACAACGAACACAGCTGAGGAAAGTCATACAGGATCGATGGCCAGAGGAGAAAATGCCCTTAGGGCGTCTCAGATTTCTGGAACCATCGTGATGAACTATCACAGATCAACGGAACAATTTTCAAAAGGAGACAATCAACATTCCTACCAGTCTCAGAGAAGAGATTTTGACAAAGATCTCTGCTGGACACATGGGCTTGGAAAAGTGCAAACAGAGAGCACAGGACATTTGGTTTGAGCCGCAGACTTCACTCATCCTTCCCAGCACCAACCATCAGCTGCAACCTGAAGTCGTCAGCTACAAGGAAATGCATGCAACAACACCAAAAGCGATACTACAACAGGTCAGGTAGACCACTGAACGATGGAGAGTCAGTTAGAATCCAGGAGCATGGCTACTGGAAGCAAGCAGTTGTCATCCAGCCAGCTGACACTGAACGTTCATATCACGTCCGCACCGCAGAAGGAGCGGTGTACTACCACAATCGTTGTCACCTACTAAACACAAAAGAACAACACACAGACGAGATGAACCCTGAAAGAGAATGTGATGGACTAAACACACACGCAACACAACACACACCATATTACCTGCAACACCACAAGAACTATTGACTGACACAGAAGCATGCTCAGCTTCATACCACACAAGGTCAGGAAGAGAGGTCTAGCCAAGAGCTGTCCTAAACCTGTGAAATGTCAAAGAGTGGAGGCGGATCACTGCCCTAAAATAGTTCTAGACTGTAAACTTGTTATTGAAAACTTGAAATGCTTTCATATTGTATTTGTTTGAAATTATGAGATGTAATTGCTACAGTGAAAAGCTGAGTTACTTAGAAATCATGGTTCTAAAAGTAACGTAGTATGTTAGGGTTAGTAAGCGTAGTATGTTGAATTATTGTTTCAGAGTCTGTTATGCTGATGCAGTATGCAGTTGGTGCAGCATGCAGTGTACATAGATACTTACCTTGAGTTCAAAAGAAAAGCTTGGAAATATGTAGAAGATTTTACTTTTTTTTAAGAAGGGGGGCGAAATAGTCATTTGTCAACATACTGAATTGTAATTGGTTGTATTCTACCTTCATATCATACTGCGCTTTAAGACCACCCAGGTAGTTAGGTCAATTTCAGTTGATCATGGCCAGAGACATACAAACATGCCTGTTAGAGCTAACTAATAAAGAGCTACATTTTATAAAAATCCTGTCGTACTGTATTTTATTATTTGTACGCTTACAACTAAATAGCAGTCTGTACATGACTTCGAAGCTTTAGCTCTGCCCCCTAGGTTTATGTTTACAAGGGTACTGGATAATGTGAGAGGAATCTCTGGAAGTAGATAAGATCTCACAGATCACTGGGACTCTACCTAGGACCAGTAGGGCCCCAGTGTCTAATGGGAAACTGTCATTTTCCATCTCAGATTAGTCCTTGTAGCTGCCAATCAAAAAAACAGTTCAGAAAAAAACTCAGTTCAATATATCAATTCACCAGTTGCGTTATTTTAATTTCACAATTCATACGTGTACGTGTGCACTTTGCCTGAATCTTCTTTGTGTCGAATGATGTTCCTTGACAACACACTTTCAGGCTAGCACGAGAACAGGGTCAGTGTGTGTCTTGTGCAAATTGAAATAGGTCTGCTGTACAGCATGTTTTTTCAGGCATTCAATAGCCTCATTGACCTCATTGACTTGACAGATGAGAGGAGGATTATGGGAGCGTTCCAAAACTAATATTTTTTCAGGCTCCTCAGCAGTGTCCTTGAAAGTAAGTCTTTCCACAAACGAGGAAAAAATGCAGGGAACGTTGGATTGTGACATGAAGAAACCTGCCCAAGGGGGTCGGAACACGCATCTCGTCTTTTCGGTTCCAACCAAATGGCTGTGTGTATACTTATTCTTCCATGGTGATGACAAACAACCCGTCCTCTCGCTGTCCCGACTGAGATATGTTTTACCTGCTGACTTAGAGTTGGCGCCGGAAAGGCACGTGCACACATACACGCACACACATACACGCACACACACTTGCATGCACACACGCACAGTCACAAATCAAGCACATTTAGACTTGTTTTCCTCATATTTTCCTCTGCTTATGATGACCTAAAACTAGTCTTTGCCAGGTTTGTCTCACTTACTGTACTCATAACAGTCCATTACACTCCTTACATGATTACAAACTCCCCTGCAGTGTGTCCATCTCTTTGATGGCTCTGGGATGCCATTGGGAGGGAATCAATAATATTTTAATCTCAACAATTCTCTGAAAAAGGTGTTGCTTTGCTCCACTGTGGCTGGGAAGGTCTGCAACATACATCCTGGATGGTCACCTTGGTGGGTTATAACATTGCGACAGGAGTTCGAGGGGGGATTTTTAAAAGCATGTTAAAAGCTTGTTCTTCTTGCTTTACAGTCATGGTTGTGTCCCAGTTCAGAATAACATGGGCCCCATGTAACACAGTTCCATTATAATTGCTACAACTTCCGGTAGCCTACGCTGGTTAATCAAGCACATTTCAGAAAGTAATTTATTTGTCAGTTACCTTCTCTTTCAACTCAGACGCAACTGTTTGCAGTGCCAATGTTTTGCAATTAAATTCCATTCCAAATTTCAGATGAAAGGCTAAATTGTGCTTCCTGTGTCCCTCTGAGTTCCCACTACAACCTCCCTAGGAACCTTTGTGATTGACCACATTTACCACATGCTAGTTTTTTTTCCTTTGACTGCAATATTTTCCCTCTTTGGGGAAAAACGTAATGTTTCGTATGAAAGCTTGGCCCAGTCATGGTTTCAGTAAAGCAGATCTCAAGCGTGCAGCATTGCTGTGTTGCTGCTCTGATCTGTATGAATCAGTGGTACCTGAAAAGGGAGCGGGAGAGGGGCCAAAGCACCCCACCTCCCCATCCCCATCCACCACCACCAAACCTCTCCTGCCCAGTCATGCTGGTCCCACTCTATCTTTCAGTAAATTCTCTGTGATTCAGAACTATGTTTGGGAAAGAGAGAGAGAGGAGGTGATCTGGTTTGAGGGAGAGGAAAAGGTGTGCTGAGATAGTGACACACTTGGATTTGCATTCCCCCAAACACACCCTGCCTGGCCTAAGGGGATTGAATACCCTTCCTTTTCCCAATAACAGGCAGGCAGGAAGGCAAGCAGCCCGGGGCTAAGAAAGCCCTTGTCTAACCATCGAATCACAGCCAAGACCTGCAGTCAGCATCTCTGGTTGATGAGGAACCCATTCCCACTAGCCTCACTCCCCAAATGAGCCGTAATGTCACCCACACATACTCCCATCCTCAACCCTCGCCACTTGGGAGTCAGGAATCTCCCCTCTCTGACAAGAATCAGCTGTGCGTGAACCTCTGACCAATTGGCTACGGTAAAAACATTAAGTACCGTCACTTGAACCTTCAACCTCACATTACCAAACTGTTTCTCTAGCCTGTGCTGCATCAGCAGTGACAAGTCAGCAGCTATTAGTCATCTCAAGAATTGAGGAGCACCTTTTAGTATTTTAGCTATCAATCGTCTATTTGTGCAGCTCCACATGTACACAAGGTCTCTGAAATGCCACTCAGGCCTCATTCATAAAGGAGCCAAGATAAAGCTCTGCATGTTTCCATGTTATGATTTACGACCCTTTTCCTCCGAAATAGCTGCATCCGCAGGGGCATCGTGTGGATATCCGCCTGTCACTCCTGATCCCAATGGAACATATGCAAGTCAATGAAGTCATTATGATGGAGGAAAGTTTGACATTGCTCACCACCACCATCGCTGGTCTGGAATTGGGTGAGAGTGGGCGTGTCATGGTGAAACCCCTATTACCGCCCCGTTTATCTCACCCCTTCTCTGATATGCAGGCTGAAAGATTGGCAGATCGGAGTGACTGCGAGCACACAGCTGTAAACACACAGACAGTAATGAGCTCTTAGTATGCAGTGGCGAGGCAAACTGGGTGACACTATCTGAAAGAGCGAGAGGATCCCAGAGAGAATGTTTATGTAAGTCCATCAACAGAATAGCAGGAGACTAACCTTACTCCAACGTGATCAATGCAGCTGAACACTGTGGCTTCATTCCATTTACCTCCATCCACTAACTTTACCCATCCTACTGGCGTTGCAACTAAAACTAGAAGTGACACAATGGTGACATGATGAACCAATAATGGAGTCATATCATGTTTAGTCATACGAGCTGTATGGATCAGGTGTGGATCTCGGCCGTTAAGAACCTTGCAGCCTTTGCCTCTCGTCCCCTCTGTCATGATAAGATCTACTTACTATTCCCTATTTGCAGTGCTGTATACCACTACCCTGCTCCCATATGCTGTAGTTAACTATTCAAATGTTCTCATGCCATACTCTGGCTGGCAATGGGGAATCAGCCCAGAAGTGGCCCTTGTCCAGGGGCCCGGAGCTGATTGAATTGGCCCGGGAATCGGGTGTCGGTCTCGGCCTGGAATCAAAATCAACGACTGCCCAGAATTGGCTCAAGTACATTGGGCCATTTCCGTCTATCGGAATTCAGCTGACTTTGCTGGCATCTTACCAGAATCCCCCCAGACGCGGCCTGATGCAAATTTAAATACATGTATACAAAATTACTAATTTAGTAATTTTAAATATTACTATCATGCATTTTATACTTACAAATTAAACCCATCCACAAAAAAATATTTTTGTGTCGGAGGAAAGACCATACACCCGGTGACCGAGTCAGCACCTGGCCCACCACAGGAGTCGCTACAGCGCGATGGGACAAAGACATGTCAGCCGGCCAAACCCTGCCCTAACTCCGACGACGCTAGGCCAATTGGGTCTCCTGGTCGTGGTCGGCATGGGTCGTCTCGAACCAGCATCTGTAGCAACGCAGTTTGCGCTGCGATGCAGTGTCTTAGTCCGCTGCGACACTCGGGAGGCTCAATCCATAAAGTTTTTAATGCTTATCAATTGCCTTGCACAAAGTATCAAAATGCTGAAATACTACACAGGACTCTTAAAGAATTTCATTTAAATGTTAATTGTATTTTTTGATCACAGAAACAATGAGAAAATATGGAAAAATAAATAACAATGATAATTATATAAAGCAGCCCGTGTAATCATCTGCCAGAGAGTAGCCCCAAATGGCCTGAGCTCCAAGCAATACATTTGGGCCAGATAACTATCACCGGAATTGGCCCGAGCCCCAAGTAATACCTTTGGGCCAGATTACTCACACCGGAATCGGCCCGAGCCCCAAGTAATATATACATTTGGGCCAGATAACTCTCACCGGTATCGTCCCGAGCTCAATCCCCACATCCCAGCAATAAGTAATACTGCCGAAGGCAGCCCAGACTCTTGCCACATGACGTTGGCCGAGTCAGACTCTCCTCCGAGTGCCCCGACTCTCAGCCGGAATGGGCCCAGATCCACTGTGCTAGCTGGGACATGACCATGAACGGAGAACATAGAAAGTGACTGGGCCTCGAGGCTAGTATATCACCCAGTGCTAAATTTGAGCCTGATCCTGCCGGTGTTGTGCCGAAAATCTCCCCCCTGACAGAATCCCCCCCCTCCTTCTCGTTGACGTGCACGCACTCAATTCTTCATTGCTGTGAATTGCTTGCTAGTTGAGATTTCTGCTCTTCACTCCGTTGTCAGTTTAGCCTTCATTTCACTGATCTTAGTAGCAGAAAGCATTTTTTACTTGTGTCTTTTGATCGTGGGGGAGGCACTAGTAATGTCTGCAGTTTTCGGTTTGGCTATTTGTTTCAAGTGTATTAGTCTATAAATAAATCTCTTTGCCAAAATTCGTCATCTCTCCCATGTCTTATTCGACTAGCAGTTGTTCTGAAATGTTTATTGCTTGCCTACATTTTACAACCTCCTCTATTTTTTATATAACACACATACATTAATTATTAATTTCGGGTAGCCCATCCTGATGTGAATTTTTTTTTATAGAAAGCATTTGACTCTGATGTGTGCCACAAAGTATTTGATCTAGTGACAAAATTAAGGAAATTAGAAGGTGGGGAGTGAACTGACAATGGAGTGAAGAGCAGAAATCTCAACTAGCAAGCAAGTCGCAGCAATGAAGAATTTAGTGCGTGCGCGTTCACGTGAAGGGGGGTGCGAGAATTCTGGCAGGGGGGAGATTTTCGGCACAACACCTGTTCTTCCAAACTCCCGAGGTCACCACCCTCTAGCCTGTTAGGGCTAGGGGGCAGTATTGACACGGCTGGATAAAAAAACATACCCGATTTAATCTGGTTACCACTCCTACCCAGTAACTAGAATATGCATATACTTATTACATATGGATAGAAAACACCCTAAATTTTCTAAAACTGTTTGAATGGTGTCTGTGAGTATAACAGAACTCATTTGGCAGGCAAAAACCTGAGACATTTTCTGACAGGAAGTGGATACCTGATGTGTTGTATTGCCTTTAAACCTATCCCATTGAAAAACACAGGGGCTGAGGAATATTTTGGCACTTCCTATTGCTTCCACTAGATGTCACCAGCCTTTACAAAGTGTTTTGAGTCTTCTGGAGGGAGATCTGACCGAACAAGAGCCATGGAACGATGATGTCCCATTAGACACCTGGCGCGCGAGTTCATGTTGGGTACCCTCGTTCCAATACGTTATAAAATAGTATGCATTCGTCCACCTTGAATATTATTCATGTTCTGGTTAAAAAAGGCCCTAATGATTTATGCTATACAACGTTTGACATGTTTGAACGAACGTAAATATATTTTTTCCCCTCGTTCATGACGAGAAGTCCGGCTGGCTTAGATCATGTGCTAACAAGACGGAGATTTTTGGACATAAATGATGAGCTTTTTTGAACAAAACTACATTCGTTATGGACCTGTGATACCTGGAAGTGACATCTGATGAAGAGAATCAAAGGTAATGGATTATTTACATAGTATTTTCGATTTTAGATCTCCCCAACATGACGTCTAGTCTGTATCGCAACGCGTATTTTTCTGGGCGCAGTGCTCAGATTATTGCAAAGTGTGATTTCCCAGTAAGGTTATTTTTAAATCTGGCAAGTTGATTGCGTTCAAGAGATGTAAATCTATAATTCTTTAAATGACAATATAATATTTTACCAATGTTTTCTAATTTTAATTATTTAATTTGTGACGCTGACTTGACTGCCGGTTATTGGAGGGAAACGATTTCCTCAACATCAATGCCATAGTAAAACGCTGTTTTTGGATATAAATATGAACTTGATAGAACTAAAAATGCATGCATTGTCTAACATAATGTCCTAGGAGTGTCATCTGATGGAGATTGTAAAAGGTTAGTGCATCATTTTAGCTGGTTTTATGGTTTTGGTGACCCTGTCTTTGACTTGACAAAACATTACACACAACTCTTGTAAATGTACTGTCCTAACATACTCTAAATTTATGCTTTCGCCGTAAAACCTTTTTGAAATCGTAAAACGTGGTTAGATTAAGGAGATGTTTATCTTTCAAAGGGTGTAAAATAGTTGTATGTTTGAAAAATTTGAATTTTGACATTTATTTGGATTCAAATTTGCCGCTCTTGAAATGCACCTGCTGTTGATGGAGTGCACCACGGGTGGCACGCTAGCGTCCCACCTAGCCCATAGAGGCTAGTGCTCACTTTTTGTTCCGGCACCTCCCGATTTACAAATTAAGCAGTTATATCACCCTAATATAAGCAACCATATACTGTATGTATTCCCAATAATCAAATGTGCCGTTGCAGTACACTTTGAAAATTCAATTGAGTAAGCCTACTCACACATTTTACACACATTCTTGAAGCGACTACGAACTCTACTCCTGCTATCATGAAATTCAAATACAGTATATGCCTATTATTACACTATAGCGGCATAGGTTTATTTATTGATACTCTTTTTCAAATGCCCCAGATATGCCCAATGATTTTCATATTCCATATGCTATAAACCGTGGGCATCTCATATTCACATAATCTCAAATCAGGACAAGCATGGTGACAGGCTTGGCTTGGGCACAGCACGATTGGTACAGTGGTGTATGCCCTGACACATTTTAGCACAGTGAGCACCTACCTCCACAACCCAACCTGAGTACCCTTATGTGATTTAGCAATGTCATCAAGTTGGAACAAGCTCCCAAAGACTTGGAGAGAGAGAACTCAAGCTCAGGGAATGCAGTGACCTAAAAAAAAATGTGAACATTTTCTTGTAAGTGATTGTCGCAATTGGAGAGTCAAGGACGTTCTACCCTTACCCTACTTTCTACGATAGGTGATGGGGTCAAGAGCTTTGCCCTCACAAATGATTTCTGTTGGTAGTATTTCAAACTTGGTCTTTGAATCTTCATGCTTCCAGGCAACTGCTCATTACTCTTTCAAACCAAGTTAGAGGAGACGCCACAGAGCTACATAGACCAGAAAAAGTGAGTTAGACAGGGATTTTCCATTTTCCCTCAGGCTAAGTTGACGGTCCATAAAACGTGAGAGACAGAGTGAGATGGGGAAAGTCCAAGAAGGGCAAGCTGGCATTGATGCCGCCTTTTAGAGAAGTAGGTCTTGTGGAATACCAATTTCACACTGATTTATCGACCAATGGAGGCCAGTGCCCAGCTACTGCATGAACTTAGCAAAGGCAGCACATCTGTTGACTTCTCCATTTTGAAATAATCTGATAATCATTACTACTACAGAAAGAAAAGAAAATACACATGGTATGATCAAAGTATGAAAGCAAGAATTTTCATCTCTCTCATTGAGAAATGGAGAGGTGGACAGGAAAGAGATGAAGAGAGTGGAAAGAGAGAGAGAGGAAAGGCCCCAAGCCCAGCTAGACCACTATGGGCACTCCCGTTTTGTCTCACCCTTCCTCCTTTCCTCTAACACAACCCCCCCCCCCCCCGCACTGCTACACTGCCCCTTATCCTGACTCCCTAGCTTTGATCCTGTGCTGGTTGGCTGCTATATCTTGGCACATCTGGCATAGTGCCCCACGGGTCTCTCCTGTGTTTTCCCAGCACTCAGAGGCCAAGGGAGGGAAAGAGGGTAAAGAGGGTGAGTTTGCACCTGTAGCATTTAAGGGCTGTCTGGAAGTCACGGCGCGGGGGCACTTGTTTGGAGATGGCTTTCTTCACCTCCCTCCTTTCCCCCTCTCTTGAACTCTCTCTTTCATTCTGACATTCATATCACTAATTGTCATGTGGCAGCTGGGGCTGGTTAATTATGTTTAATGTTTTGTACGTGCCTTGATTTTTATGTTGTAGCAAAGTCATCACATGCACTTTTGAGCGCTTTGCCGCCAATGTACAGTACATCAGCTCAGACCAGACTGATTAAGACAAGGGTGGTGGAGTAACTGCGTCGGTTAGTGTGCTGTAAATGACATACCCTTCCTGTCCTTACAGTAGGTGAACACAATGTTCTGCATTCACTTATTGTGTTATAGTGTTTTGATGTACCTACTGTATGTAATAGGCCTTTGGCCAGATTTGTAATAACTACCCAACCATCCCCATCTACACACAGACACACACAGACACAGACACACACACATCACAACGCACACCCCATGAAATCCGACCCCCTCTCTCTGGGCAGTCATAAAACCAACACATCAAAGTGGGCCTGCTATGGTGTTACCCACAATTCCCTATGGCTCTGACATCACTCCAGCCTGTTTGGACAGCTGCTGGTCACCAGAGCCAAGCCATGCGCCCCCACTTCCCTTCTCACAGCTACTCACTTCCGCCTGTGTCTGTCTGTGTGTACTTTTACATTAGTCTGATTTTGTCTATTTGCACAAGGCTGTGTTTGTCTGTTAAATGAGACTGTCTGAAAGGAGTGGGTGATTGGCGGTTTATTGGCATCACAACACAATGGCATATACTGTATACAACACTTGGATTCCCAATGCTTGGGGGTGAAGTTTCGCTTAGGTACAGATCTACTGTAGGATCAGCTTCCCCTTCCCCAATCCAAATCTTAACCATTGGTAGGGAAAATTATAAACTGACCAAGATCAGTGTTTAGGGGCAACGTTACCCTTACTGCGAACAACACTTGCATTTCCATCCCAACTTGTAATGTCTGCTTCCAACTCACACTCTCAAACACGTAGATCCCCTGAACGCAGCTCACTTTCCAGCCCACTTTCCAGCTCACACTCTCAAACACATAGAACCCCTGAACGCAGCTCACTCTCCAGATCCCAATCACCTGAATTCTGATCACCTTTTCACACACCTGTATGTCATTATCACACACTATTTAGTTCAGTTCTTTGCACCCCATCATTGTGAGGTATTGTTTGTTTTGTGACACACTTCTATTTGGAGCGCTGTTTTTCCTGTAATTTACTCCCGTGTTTGAGTTTTTGCCTGCCTTACTAACAACGCCTTTTGCCTATTCCCTGTCTGTACTTTAGCCTATTGGATTTCCTGTTATCATCCTATTGCCTGATCTCCCGGACGACGTTACTAGCCTTTTCTCTGCCTGTACTGTTGCCTTTTTGGACCCCCTGTGTATGACTTTCTGCCTGCCCCTGGACCCAGCTACCTGCCTCCTCCTGTGGACCTTTACAATAAACACTTGCTGTGCCCTGCGCTTGAAACCAGCTCTCTGTCTCCCATTGTCTTCAGTACACAACTACAGAATATCTGATGGGAAAAATCAAGTATTTCTATTGATCTGTGGTCATTAGATATTGGGACAAACTCCCTACTCTCTAATATTGGGACAGACCCTCTACTATGTACAAACACCCATTAGAACTGCATTAATCTATCATATTCTATTTGTATAGCCCTTGTTACAGAATCAATACGATGGTGTTGTCCGTTTTGCTCTACGACCCCTAAAAGCGTATTGGGACTCGTCTGATAGTCGGTACAGCCGATCTGCCAACTTCTGTCTGTAGCGTCCGAACAGTTTAGGCTACACACTAATATGCCCCTTCTGTGGAAAGGTGACTCTCACATGTACAGGCCTCACAACACTCATCTGAAGGTCCCCCAGTACCAGTTGAAAACATTTATGGAAGTATACAGTATGTGGAGACTGTTTAGTGCCAAAAATAAGGGGTAAAAAAAGATATTTATATTCCTGATCTTTCTTGTCTCTCAGATATAGGACAGAGACTTCAGAACAAACTTCCTTTTAGATTTTTGGGGGACTATGTGTTGTTAGGCAATAGCAATATTTCGTTTTTTTCTATACTTCAAGGGGTCTTAAAATTCATGACCCTGGGGTGGGGGGCGGTCATACCTTCCTTGGTATGACCCCCCCCCCACCCCAGTTTAGACTGTTATGGGTTAAGACAATTTATGTTGGTGTTTCCTTTATTTTGGCAGTTACCTGTAGGCCATACCATTACGAAGAGGGGACACTTCTATCCCCAAATGTCCACTCCTCTACCCCTGTCTCTTCCCCTCTGATGTCATCGGATTTGGGATGTACTAATTTGGGGATTCCCATTATGTCACTGGTTCCAATGGTCCCTCGAGGGGGTCACTGATTCTGCACTGTCATCACCATGTCCCCAGGCAGACAAGATACCCAGAGGCCTCTGCTCTGTCACATAATGGACACCAGCCAGTCTTCTTAGCAGGGTGACACTGAGAAATGACTTTCAGTTTATCCGGTCACCAGTTACCATTGTGATCTCTATGGGTCAACTGTTTGGGCAGCGTCTTTCAGGAGCGAGTGCTTCATTATGTTTAATGATGCACTCTAAGATTGAAGTGTCAGTAGCTTCGTAGAGGCACTGTTTATGCGTGTTGAATCTTATACAGTGCTACTAATGCTGTAAACTCATGGATGATATATATTTCATCCAGATATCAACAGTTTATTGAATTCACTCTCTCTTCCCTTTGTTCCCTGTCTCTTTTGCTTTCTCTTCTCTTCTATTAATCCCCTCCCTCCCTCCCTCCCTCCCTCCCTCCCTCCCTCCCTCCCTCCCTCCCTCCCTCCCTCCCTCCCTCCCTCCCTCCCTCCCTCCCTCCCTCCCTCCCTCCCTCCCTCCCTCCCTCCCTCCCTCCCTCCCTCCCTCCACCTCCAGTAAGGACATGAGTGCCCCCTATGGACACTAAAGGAACTGGTACTTTTCTGACCTACCTTCCTCTCAAACTAACATGTTGCTGCCATCCGGGCCCTCCACTGCCCCAAAATATGAGCACTATTCAAAATAACACTGGGCGAAAAGAGTAGAGATCAGGGAAAAATACATATTTTGGTTGCATGAAAAATATGTTAGATACTGTATATATACTTACAGGCCTGAGGAAAAAGGGTTCAGAATATTCAAAATATCGAAAGAGCGAAAGTGTAGTTTTCTAATGGGAGAGGTGGAGAACAGATGGAGTAATGAGTTCAAAAATGTGTTTGTGACAGTCAGTCAGGGGGATCTCTTCAGGTTGAGTCCCAAATTGAACCCTATTCCATATATAGCACACTACTCTTGATCAGGGCCCCAGGGTTCTGGTCAAAATAAGTGCGCTTTATAAGGAGTAGAGTGTCATTTGGGACTCACACTGAGATAATTTGATATCCTGAGTAAGGGCTCTTTTTGAAAAAGGTACTTCACCCAGTAAATGTAGCTGTGGAGTGATATTTGTCAGGACAACCTGAAGAGAGTGTCCAGTGAGTAAAAAACACATAGCACTACTACCTGACATCACCTACAAGACTTCTATTTTATTTAGATTAAAGGCACAGTCAACTTAGTGTATGTAAACTTCTGACCCACTGGAATTGTGATACAGTGAGATATAAGTGAAATAATCTATATGTAAACAATTGTTGGAAAAATTACTTGTGTCATGCACAAAGTAGATGTCCTAACCGACTTGCCAAAACTATAGTTTGTTAACAAGAAATTTGTGGAGTGTTTGAAAAACTAGTTTTATTGACTCCAACCTAAGTGTATGTAAACTTCCGACTTCAACTGTATATGGCCCCCGTACACAGTCGGGTTGTACAATTGATTTACAACTCATTTGACACAACAGTGTTTGTTGGTTGTGTAATAATTTTTTTGTGCAGACAAACGTTCATTTGTTTGACAAAATAGAGCGCTCTGCCACCAATGTATAGTCATCAGTTCAGACAAGACTGATCAAGACAAGGGTGGTGGAGTAGCTGTGTCGGTTACTGTGCTGTAAAGGACACACTGCCCTAGTAGACTATGCTGTAGGAAAAACACAGCACATTAGATTATTGGCAATGCATACAGTATATGGTTTCTTAGACAGTGCATTCGGAAAGTATTCAGACCCTTTGACTTTGACACAGACATGACTTTGACACAGACCCTTTGACTTTGACCCTTTGACATTACAGCCTTATTAAAATGTAAAAATAAAACACACAATACCCCATAATGACAAAGCAAAAACTGTTTTTTGGAATTTTTTTCAAATGAAAAAAATAATAATATGAAATTACATTTACATAAGTATTCAGGCCCTTTACTCAGTACTTTGTTGAAGCATCTTTGGCAGCGATTACAGACTCGAGTCCACTTGGGTATGACGCCTCAATCTTGGCACACCTGTATTTGGGGAGTTTCTCCCATTCTTCTCTGCAGATCCTCTCAAGCTCTGTCAGGTTGGAGTGGGAGCGTCGCTGCACAGCCAGGTGGAGCGTCGCTGCACAGCTATTTTCAGGTCTCTCCAGAGATGTTCGATCAGGTTCAAGTCCGGGCTCTGGCTGGGCCACTGTGTTGGGGACCGTCAATGCTGCAGTCATATTTTGGTACCCTTCCCCAGATCTGTGCCTCGACACAATCCTGTCTCGGAGCTCTACGGACAATTCCTTTGACCTCATGTTTTGGTGTTTGCTCTGACTTGCACTGTCAACTGTGGGACCTTATGTAGACAGGTGTGTGCCTTTCCAAATCATGTCAAATCAATAGAATTTACCACAGGTGGGACTCCAATCAAGTTGTAGAAACATCTCAAGGATGATCAATGGAAACAGGATGCACCTGAGCTCAATTTGTAGTCTCATAGCAAAGGGTCTGAATACTTATGTAAATAAGGTATTTCTGTTTTATTTTTAACTCATTTTCAAAAAAAAAAATTGTTTTGGAGGGGCTTTGTCATTATGGGCTATTGTGTGTAGATTGATTGAGGATTTGTTTTATTTAATACATTATATAATAAGACTCTAACGTAACAAAATGTGCAAAAAGTCAAGGGGTCTGAATACTTTCCGAATGCACTGTACTTGCCCTGAGGCCCAGTCATTTTCTATGTTCTCCATTCATGGTCATGTACGGCATGAGAACAATAGAAGAGTTGACTACACTATATGGGACCAGGCTAGAGATATACATCATTGTAAATAGTATGGAAGGGCATATGGTTCTTATCATGACAGAGGGGACGAGAGGTGAAGGCTGCAAGTTTCTTATTAACGACCGAGATCGCAACAGCATCACTCCACACCTGATCCATACAGCTCTTATGGCTAAACATGATATGACTCTATTACTGGTTCATCATGTCACCATTGTGTCACTTCTAGTTTTAGTTGCAACGCCAGCAGGATGGGAGAACTTATTGGATGGAAGTAAATGGAATGAAGCCCCAGTGTTCAGCTGCATGGACAACGTTGGTGTAAGGTTAGTCTCCCGCCATTGCGTTGATGGACAGACTAAAACATTCTCTCTAGGATCCTTTCGCTTTCAAATCAAATTTATTTTTATATAGCCCTTCGTACATCAGCTGATATTCTCAAAGTGCTGTACAGAAACCCAGCCTAAAACCCCAAACAGCAAGCAAAGCATGTGAAAGAAGCACGGTGGCTAGGAAAAACTCCCTAGGAAAAACTCCCTAGAAAGGCCAAAAACCTAGGAAGAAACCTAGAGAGGAACCAGGCTATGAGGGGTGGCCAGTCCTCTTCTGGCTGTGCAGGGTGGATATTATAACAGAACATGGTCAAAATGTTAAAATGTTAAAATGTTCATAAATGACCAGCATGGTCAAATAATAATAATCATAGTAGTTGTCGAGGGTGCAACAAGCACGTCCGGTGAACAGGTCAGGGTTCACCTGACCTGTTTGTCAGATAGTGTCACCCAGTTTTCCTCTCGACTGCACATCAAGAGAGCTCATTGCTGTCTGTGTGTCCACAGCTGTGTGCTCGCAAAAAAATCAGATTTTCCAATCTGTCAGCGTGCCCACCAGACAAAGGGTGAGATAAATGGCTCAGTAGTGATGGGGGGAAGGGATATCACCATGACACACCCACCCTCACCCAATTCCATGTCTAACTTCCATCCATCATATTGACATCATTAACTTGCATATCTTCCATTGGGATCAGTATTAACAGGCGGATATCCCATTGTGCATACACACACATGCATCACGCATAGCCAAATAGCACTTGTATTCCTTACATAGTGCACTATTTCTGACCAGGGCCTATATGGCTCCGGTCAAATGTAATGCGCTATGTAGGGAATAGGGTGCCATTTGAGACACAATCTTAAGTCATGAAAAGTCAAAGGGCATCACTTCTAGCTCCTGTAAAACCATCAGCAGAAACCACATATCCCTGTCAACTTCCCTGTGAATATCACTGTAAATGTATAGCTTGACAATGTAGTTAACAAAACTAGTTGAGCAAACATACTGACTTGTTCTGTTAAAGGGAACTGCTTTATAGTGATCTCCATTGTTTTACAGTTCTCCTGCCCTTTAGTAAGTGACTGCAGAGAAGAGAGGAAACGGGTCCTGCTGCCAAGACGTCATATGAGGCGTACTGTAGGTCATACCAGGACAGAGAGATGTGGAGCACATCAGACAGTGGGGAGTAGGCCTACTCAATCACAAACATACACATAAAAGAAGGCATATACACATGCTTATACAAAATGATTTATACAGACACATGATACACACACATGCACACAACCACACACACACGATAGCATGCATAAAGGCACATGATGCATACACACACAAACACACACACACGGAAGCATCATACATTCTGTATATTCTATCCAGCCATTTTGGTTTATTCTTGGTAGAAACAAGTCCCTCATTACTGAACCTGCAAGCCTAACCATTGAAGCCTATACTGCACAGAGCAGATCTCCTTGAGGGTCTTGACGAGAGAGGAAGGATGAGAGGACGGGGGGATGATAACGAACAACAGAGAGAAATAATCTACAGAGGAAGTCACTTTTTAAACACCGACCTGGAAGAGAAAAGGGTAAACAAGCATAAGTCTGAGAATAACCAGAAATGATGGAAGGAAAGAAAGAAAGAAAGAAAGATAAAGAAAGAGAAAGAAAGAGAAAGAGAGGCAAGGTTTAAGGGGGCAGTAATGAAAAGAGTAAGACTAAGGAATGCATGACATCTGTGGAATTCTAACTTTAAACTTAACCACTTAACCACATCAATCACGTGCGCCGAATACAACAGTGTAGACCTTACAGTGAAATGCTTACTTACCAGCCCTTAACCAACAATGCAGTTTTAAGAAAATACAAATAAAAAAGTAACAAAAAAAGTAAGAGATAAGAAAAACAAATAATTAAAGAGAAGCAGTAAATAACAATAACAATAGCGGGGCTATATATAAGGGTTACAGGTACAGAGTTAATGTGTCAATGTGCGGGGGCACCGGTGTCGAGATATTTGAGATAATTATGTACATGCAGGTAGGGTTGTCAAGGTGGCCATGCACAGATAATAACAGAGAGTAGCAGCAGCGTAGTGGGGGGGTGCAAATAGTCTGGGTAGACATTTGATTAGCTGTTCAGGAGTCTCCTGCAATAAAGCTACAAACCCTTACATCACACCTCTTTATATTCAATAACACTACCTTACTTACACCTAACAGTAATAGCACATCACGGCTTGTATTCATAAAGCGTCTCAGTAGGAATGCATATCTAGGATCAGATCTTCCCTGTCCATACTATGTATCTATAAGACTAAACAGGCCTTGGATATAATATTTTAGTAGGCAGCACTCTCTGGTGTCAAATCAGTGCAAGTCAAACAGTGGTCGCTGGAAATTACTTTGGTTATGTTGCCCACGGCAGGACAAACAGAGAAGTGTTTTGTCTCACAGGAGTGTTGTGACATCAGAACGTTGTGAGTGTTAACAACCACCAGGAGGAATAAGGGAGCACTGGAAGTACTACCTGAAGTAGGGCAGACCGTCTCCACTGCTAAGGAGTCTCACTGGGTTTGTTGAGAGAGGCCTTACAGTCTCTCTCTCTCTCTCTCTCTCTCTCGCTCAACTTATAATGATCAATGTGTCTTACTATGGCATATATCGTAATTAATCAAAAGTACATACGGTTCTGGGGGTGCTATAGGTGTATATTGTACACCACTGAGAGCAGCCACAATCACAAGTTTATAGCTCCACCACTTGACTTACAGAAATGGTCTTACTCCTCAAGTCTCTCCCTAAACAATGTAAATACTGTATGTAGGTTTTCACTATGAGGCAAGACCTCCAGCCTACAGGTCCCAGGAATCCTCCCTGTATCTCTATTGCCACCATAAATACGACCCCAGTTTAACGGGGGTCATTGTTTCTGTTCAGCTTTCTCTCTCCCGTTCTCTCTCTTCAATCCCTCAATAATTTCCTTCATCGTCCTGTTCTGCCCCTTACTTTGTCCCTCACAGTCAGCTGTGCTAACTGCCCCACGGCCTCTTTACCTCCATATCCTCTGGAATGTCTGCTACCTTATAGAACAGAGACAGGGGCCATGTCCCAAATGGTACCCTGTTCCCTATTTAGTGCACTATGTGTACTATGTAGGGAATAGGGTGCCATTTGGGACACAAGCAGAATGATGTAAAGGAGATGTTAGTGCTCTCTACTCTATTGTTATGTCTGCTGGATGTCAACCGTGCACGGCTGGAAAACACAGAGAAGATAGACTTTACAAGCCTCTGCTTAAAACAGTTTTGCACAGAGACGATGCTGACCTAAACTGACACACACAAGCACTCACACACATTACATAGACCTACATCATACATCATTATCCAACCACAGCTGTGCTTCCTGTTGATAACAGAATTGGTGGAGGTGACAGTGCGATAGGAGGGTGACAGGAGAGGAGATAAGGGCAGCCTGGTGTGGCATGGGACAGGTGGCATAAGTTTGCGGAGAAATAAAAACATATGTCTTGCCCCAGATTATAAAACGGGATGTGTGTTTTCACTTTTTGAGTTTTTATTCTAATGATTTGATTGGATCTCACATTTGAATCAATAACTATCAGCCAATTACCATAGACACAGGAAGTGAACAGGCCCTGCTGATCCTCTGTGCTAGAACTAGAGACAATAGTGCTGGAGGGAATACCAACTGTTTTACAGGCTCCTGAACAATTGTGCTGTTTTGTGTTTTTTAAAGTTGATCTTAGCTTTTTTTGTATATAATATTTCCGCCATTTCCTATGACCAAAAAAAGCTTCTGTAAATCAGAAGCTTCTGCTAACCTCGATTTGGATGAGGATTTCTACTTCAATGATTCGGAGGCAAATGATATACTGCTCATCCAGGATCAGGAGTTGACCACATCAGTCACCGGCTTCATTAATAAGTGCATCGACAACATTGTCCCCACAGTGACCATACGCACATAACTCAACCAGAAGCCATGGATTACAGGCAGGATTACATCCACACTGAACTAAAGGCTAAAGCTGCCGCTTTCAAGGAGTGATACACTAATCCGGACACATAAGAAATCCCACTACACCCTCCAGCGAAGCATCAAACTGGCAAAGTCTCAATACAGGAATAAGATTGAATTCTACTGCTGATGAGCTCTGATGCTCATCAGATGTGGCAGGGCTTGCGAACACACACACACACACTCTTTCGCAATCTTCACATATACTGCTGCTACTCTGTTTATTATCTATCCTGATTGCCTAGTGAATTTTACCCCTACAGTACCTACCTACATGTAGATATTACCTCAATTACCTCAACTACCTCGTACCCCGGAACATTGACTAGGTACCAGTACTCCTTGTATATAGTCTCGTTATTGTTATTTTATTGAGTTACTACTACCTTTATAGTTGTTTTTAAACATTATTCTTACTTTTTAACTGCATTGTTGGGAAAGAGCTCGTAAGTAAGCATTTCACGGTAAAGTCTACACCTGCTGTATTCGGAACATGTGACAAATACAATTTTATTGTATTTCATTTGATGGACACGCACACACACTACTGGGCTTTTGTCACAATCTCTCTAGGATTTTTAACCCCTCAGTCTAACATTCTCTCCTTTACCTTATCCATCCTGATATACCTAAGCTTTAACCCTTCACACTACTATCATCCACTCCTCTCTGCCCAATATCCCTCCTCCCTAATGACTAATCCCCCCCCCCCAATAGACAATAGGTCATTGTGCTGCCAAGTTACGCCTCCAATATTACACACTTCCCGTCTCAAGTGCCTGTGAAAACGGAGACGGACAGGTTTCTATTCTAATGTCCCATTGTTTTCCCCAGCCTTCAGATATCCTGGAGGATATGTAAGTCTGCCAGGTATTTCCTCTGCTGCGAGGTGACGGCCTGTCAAACACAGACACACAAACGGCATGCCACGCACACACGGACACACAAACACAAACACAGACAACCACAGCCTCTCATACACAGGAGACGATGATAATGGACGGGATGAGTGTCTTTTCTGCTTAGTCATGACTCCACAGGTCTGATCTTTTTCAGCACTCAGCCTGGTGTGAGTCTGTGTGGTCCCCTGCCGCACCTACTACTATACCCTCAATGAGGGCATTGTCTCAGAACAGAGAGTGGGGGAGCGAGAAAAGGGGCTGTCTTATTCAAGCATTAAAAGTAAAAGCCGGTAGGATTTAGGAGTTTAATGCTTGCTATTTGTATCAGTGTTAACGGCTGTGTGTATATGCTATTGACATATTAACATAAGAATATATATGTTAGTGTACTTACTGTAAAAGTGTACGAAAGTGTGTCTGTGTTACAATTTAGGACACTCTAACTCGGGTAGGCAGCTATATTGACTAAGCAGATTGACTAAGCCCAAAAAGAGATTGTATTTGAAAATGACAATTTCATACCTTGATTACATTGCGACACAATCATGTCTCTTTTTTTATCCGTGCGAATAATTGGGAATAGATCTCCTACATTAAACTTTTTTGTTGTTGCTGATTCCTAGTGATTTTAGTCTTCTTTTACCCCCCAAATAATCACTTGGGGGATGATTTTGGCTAGACCCCTGCTTTTACTCGATATACTTTAACAATTGTTTGATGAGCAGCAGGACCACGTTCTACTCAGCCACTGTAGCTCATTCCAAAATCGTTAGGCTTTGTCTGTAAGGAAAATAAAAAACATTATACCTTTTTAGAAACTGAAATCCTAAGATTGAGATCACTTTATTTGTCAATTAAAGCTCCAACCGAAGTTTGACTTCTGCTTTTATCCCAACCCCTCCGAAAGGCACACGTGCATTCGGAAAGTATTCAGACCTCTTCCCTTTTTTCACATTTTGCTAGAAATGTTTGCAAATGTATTAAAAAGAAAAAACAGATACCTTATTTACATAAGTATTCAGACCCTTTGCTATGAGACTACAAATTGAGCTCAGGTACATCCTGTTTCAATTGATCATCCTTGAGATGTTTCTACAACTTGTTTGGAGTCCACCTGTGGTAAATTCAATTGATTGGGCATGATATGGAAAGGCACGCACCTGTCTATATAAGGTCCCACAGTTGACAGTGCATGTCAAAGCAAAAACCAAGCAATTTGGTTGAAGGAATTGCACGTAGAGCTCAAAGACAGCATTGTGTCGAGGCACATATCTGGGGAAGGGTACCAAAGCATTTCTGCAGCATTGAAGTCCCCCAAGAACACAGTGGCCTCCATCATTCTTAAATGGAAGATGTTTAGAACCACCAAGACTCTTCCTAGAGCTGGCCAAACTGAACAATCGGGGGAGAAGGGCCTTGGTCAGGGAGGTGACCAAGAACACGATGGTCACTGACAAAGCTCCAGAGTTCCTCTGTGGAGATGGGAGAACCTTCCAGAAGGACAACCATCTCTGCAGCACTCCACCAATCAGGCCTTTATGGAGGAGTGGCCAGACAGAAGCCACTCCTCAGTAAAAGGCAATTGACACCCCTCTTGGAGATTGCCAAAAGGCACCTAAAGGACTCTCAGAACATGAGAAACAAGATTCTCTGTTCTGATGAAATCAAGATTGAAATCTTTGGCCTGATTGCCAAGTGTCACGTCTGGAAGAAACCAGGCACCGTCCCTACGGTGAAGCCTGGTGGTTGCATCATGAGGTGGGGATGTTGCCTAGTTAAATAAAATTTGTAAAAATCCTGCTATATTTTCCCATCAGACCCGGGAATCAAGCTCTCTAACCACTAGTGTCACGGATTCCCCCGGAACTGCTGCTCATTCTGTTCACAAGTTCTGGAGGTCTACGTCACCGGCTTTCTAGGCTTCACTGAACGGGATTCATTATCATAAACCCTGGACTGTCTTGTCTGATTACACACACCTGGTTCCCATTTCCCCTGATAAGTATGTTATATATGTGCCCTCTGTTCCCTCTGTCTTTGTCGGTTATTGTTCCCATGTCAGTTCGTCATGTGAGTACCTATGCTTTGGTGCAGCTGTTATGCTGCGTACTTTATATATTGTGTATTACGGGTATCGTCCCGTATCGTTCAACAAGGTTTACCCTTGCTCTTTTGTTTGGGTACAGCCCAGTGTTTTGTATGCGTGTTTGTTTTGGGTGTATTAAAAACCCTTATTGTGTATTCCTGCACCTGTCTCCAAATCCTTTATACCAGCGTGACAACTAGACTACCTGCCGCCCACTGAACTCCTGAAGCCTTACTGCGAGTAAAAGAAAGCACACGAAAACATAGGGAAGTTTAGCTTTACAGCTTGATTGAAAGTTAAAGCTAATGTTCCTGCTTTAGCGGAGACTGCATTCACGCTAAACACTGCATAATTGGAAATGACCTTTACATTTCTATTGTGGAATCTGTAAAGCTTCAGCGTTACAGATTTAATAGAGCCCATAATGTCATTGAATACATAGCACAGTCGACATTGTTTATCAACTGATGACAGAGATATCATTTGCAGACAAAATTATTTTCCATTGTTATATTATTTAACATAATTTCAGTGCTAATACTTAATAATCGGGTTAGTATGCCCTAGGCTACCTACTGTAGCCTTGAACACAAAGGAACCATGTATTGATGGGAACAGATTTGTATTAACTGACAACTTTGAGTACAATGGATAATGGCCCACACATGATATAAACTGATCCCATGGTATTGCAATATTGGCTTAGTATTGACAGTGATCCATCCATCTGTTCCTCACATACAATTTTTATTTCAATGCCCAATGGTACTAGCTATATCTTCATATCATCATACCAACCATCTCTGATTTCATAAGTCTTTGTGAGTTTACGTAACGCCGGTAATAGATACTTGTAGAATTTAGCAACACTGTTTCTATTGGTAATTATTGGAGTCTATGTAGTAACATATTGATAATAAATACCAAATACTGGTGGTGCGCGTTTCAATAAATCCCAAAGAAACAAACACCTAACAAATTCGTTAATATTGTTTATATGACAGCATTGTTGAATTCTCTATTCTGATTGGCTAGAGTGTGCATTCGTTTCACTTGTGGGTTTGTGTCTGCCTGTGTGTGTAATGAATGAAACACCAACATAATGTGTCTTAATACGGTGTTGGGCCACTACGAGCCAGAACAGCTTTAATGCACCTTCACAAAGATTCTCCAAGTATCTGGAACTCTATTGTAGGGATGCGACACCATTCTTCCACAAGATTATTCAGAGTTTTGTTGATGGTGGTGGATAACGATGTCTCAGGCGTCGATCCGGATTATCTCATAAATGTTCAATTGGCTTGAGATCTAGTGACTGAGTAGGCCATGGCATATGCTTACATAATTTTCATGCTCATTCACTTGTGCCTTGTGGATGGGGGCATTGTCATCCTATGGGGGCTTGGCAATGGTAGCCAAAGTAATGGCCTGCACAGCATTTTTATACATGACTGTGAGCATGATGAAATGTTAATTGCTTAATTAACTCAGGAACCACACCTGTGTGGAAGCACCTTATTTTATTATACTTTGTATCCCTCATTTACTCAAGTGTTTCTATTATTAGGCCCTGGTCAAAAGTCATGCACTATAGGGAGTAGGGTGACATTACGGACACAGTCATAGAGAACATAGAGTTTCCCCCCCCCATCATGATGTTCTAGCTATAGCAACCCCCCTGCCCCCTATCTCTCTACCCTATTAGGAACACATCCATCAGGCCAAGTCACAAATACACACACACACACACACACACACACACACACACACACACACACACACACACACACACACACACACACACACACACACACACACACACACACACACACACACTCTGCTGTCACACGGACCCACTCACCCGAGAGCCTGCTCTTCAGGCTTCTTAGTCTGATAGTGTTATCCGCCCTACATTAAAGTATCATATCCTCCTCTCTATTGAGCTCCTCCCCATTTTGTCCTCCTCCGCCTCCTCTTCATGGATGTATGTATTCTCTCATGGTGTGCGTGCGTGCGCATGTTTGTGTAATTGGTAAATCTGCGATGGGGCCCCACTGGCTGGTCGGTCCACCTGCTCTATTGGTATAAAATGTCTTATCTGCATGCTGACGTGCACACACACACACACACACGCTCTCACACACACCCACACACACAAATAGGCTTACACACTCATACTGTACATTGAGCTGGGTAACATGAGTGCATGGGAAGATTTGCTGAACTCCCTACTCTACATGCCTCTACCTCCTACTATACCCTACCCTTCTATGACTTCATAATTAAACCTCCATTGTATATCTGTTCGTCATACATTTCTTGATTTACTTTCACTGATTAATTTGAGCTCTTAGTGGAGCAAAATACCTCACCAGTGTATCTCAAGCTAACACTGTTCTGGGCCCATATTCATAAAGCATATTGAGTGCTAACTTAACAGAGCTTGATAAAATCTATAAGGAATAATGGGACAAAATCCACAAATCCAGATGATACAGACATACCCAAGATGACACAAAGTTGTAATCGCTGCCAAAGGTGTTTCTACAAACTATTGACTAAGTCAAGCGGTATGAATACTTTCTGAAGGCCCTGTTGTTTTAGTATGACCGATTTTGGACACAGTCACCCTCTCTCTCTCTCTCTCTACTTTTTCGATGAATGTTCTTGTAATTAGATCACCCACACCTACCCTCTCTCTTAACTCCTTTGATACATAACCTACGTTAATTGGTGGTAATTATCATACAGAATCATGTCGGTATTATTTTCCCTGCCTATGCATTAGTCCTATCTAGTGGTGTACTACAGTTAGTGTTTTGAACAGACATATTCCCACGCCTCAGATCCTAGTCATCCCAGAAACTAAGTATTGTATCACCTCATTTTGGCCAAAATCTATTACAGTGCATTCGGTATTTAGACCCCTTGACTTTTCCACATTTTGTAATGTTAGTCTTATTCTAAAATGTTACTAAATCCTTTTTTCCCCTCATCAATCAACACACAATACCCCATAATGACAAAGCGAAAACAGTTTTTTAGAAATGTTTGCTTATTTATATATATATATATATATATATATATATATATATATATATATATATATATATATATATATATATATATATATATATATATAAAAACGTATTTATTTAAGTATTCAGGCCCTTTGCTATGAGACTCGAAATTGAGCTCAGGTGCATCCTGTTTCCATTGATCATCCTTGAGATATTTCAACAACCCACTGTAGTCCATCTCTGGTAAATTCAATTGATTTGGAAAGGCACACACCTGTCTTATAAGGTCCCACAGTTGACAGTGCATATCAGAGCAAAAAAAAATTCTGCAGCATTGAGGTCTCCAAGAACAAAGTGGCCTCCATCATTCTTAATTGGAAGAAGTTTGGGACCACCAAGACTCTTCCAAGAGCTGGCCGCCCGGATAAACAGAGTAATCGGTGGGGAAAGGGCCTTGGTAAGGGAGGTGACCAAGAACCCGATGGTCCCTCTGACATAGCTCTAGAGTTCCTCTGTGGAGATGGGAGAACCTTCCAGAAGGACAACCATCTCTGCAGCACTCCACCAATCAGGCCTTTATAGTAGAGTGGCCAGACGGAAGCCACTCCTCAATAAAAGGCAGATGACACCCCGCTTGGAGTTTGCCAAAAGGCACCTAAAGAACTCTCAGACCATGAGAAACAAGATTCTCTGGTCTGATGAAACCAAGATTAAACTCTTCGGTTTGAATGCCAAGTGTCACGTCTGGAGGAAACCTGGCACCAGCCCTACGGTGAAGCCTGGTGGTGGCATCATGCTGTGGGGATGTTTTTCCGCGACAGGGACTGGAGACTAGTCAGGATTGAGGGCATGGTGAACGGAGAGAAGTACAGAGAGATCCGTGATGAAAACCGGCTCCAGAGCGCTCAGGACCTCAGACTGCTTTGTCATTATGGGGTATTGTGTGTGGGTTGATGAGGGAAAAAAACATGTAATCAATTTTAGAATAAGGCTGTAATGTAACAAACTGTTGAAAAGTCGAGGGGTCTGAGTTATTTCCAAATTATTATTGTGGGTACAGATTTCAAAGGTATGTCAAACGTTCTTCCCCTAAAAAAACCTTTCTATGGATATAGTTTCAGGAAGATCCAAAACATCCTAATTAAGTTTGGGGCCAATTAGAGGTGGAATTCCCCCATATCAAAAGGATCTGTATCAGTGTATCGATCAAAATAACAATTAAATAGTTTTGATTGTTGTTTGATGTGTGAAAAAAAAAGTGTGACATGGGAATAGCAAATGTGTAAATGAAAAAGACAGCTTGTATTCCTAAACTACTTACTGTAACACATGGCAATTTCAGGCCTGAGATTTCAGAGTTTCCATGTATGTGTGAGCGTGTGTGAGCGTACGTGCCAGTGTGCATGCAGGTTAGTGCATGCTCGTATGTGTGTAAGTGTGTCTGTGTCTGTGTGTACATGCAAGAGCATACTGTATGTGAAACTTGTATGTACTGTGTTTGTGTGCACGTCAGTGTTTAAGGTCACATAGCTGTCTGGTCTCTGCCTCTTCCCTTGGGGGATACTGTAAAGAATCAGACTGGTTGTCGGCTACCCTCTCCTTCCCCTCTTCCCCTCTCATCCCCCTTCCCCTTGTTCCCTCCTATCAGACTAATTTGAGTGACGTAGCAGCAGCCTAAATGTGGTTCACAATCACCAGCCTGCTGGAGGCCTGGAGGCTCAGTCAATTATCCTCCTGTCTGGACCACAGTGTGTGTGCGTGAATGTGTGTGTGCATGCGTGCAATTGTACGTTATGGAGAATATGCGTCTATGTGGAGCTAGCTCATAGGTGCAGAGAGCTAGTTAAGGTATTTTATGCAACAAGCTCTCACAGTCTCACTGCAGAGTGAGACGTTTATCCACGTTTCTTCAAACCTCATATTTCAAAGCGTTTTTGACACCCTTAGTTGTCTCCTGCTCAGTATTGAGCAGTATCTCCAAACGTCAAATATTTGGACAGTGTTAAAACATTACGTTTAGGCACTCCATTCCGAATGGTTAAGGTAAGGGTTAACACGAAAAAAAAAACAAGTGTCCACCACAGGGATTGAACACATAAACCTTCTTATCCAGAGTCATGGGATTAAGCCCATCCACCACCACCACCACCACCACCACCACCTGTCCACAACACCCTAGTAAAACCCAAGCCTACTTGATTGTAACATCACTCACTGCTGCCCCTAGTGGCTATCTGAAGGCATTTCCAGATGTCCTCAAGATATCCAATTTCAAAGTCACTCTTGAGCAATTTGCCTAAATTTATGAAGGAAGTAGAGGTGGACAACCATCTGATAGTGTATCCTGGTTCTCTCTCTCTCTGATAGTTTATCCTGGTTCTCTCTCTCTCTCTCTCTCTCTAATAGTTTATCCTGGTTCTCTCTCTCTCTCTGATAGTTTATCCTGGTTCTCTCTCTCTCTCTCTGATAGTTTAGCCTGGCTCTCCCTCTCTCTAATAGTTTATCCTGGTTCTCTCTCTCTCTAATAGTTTATCCTGGTTCTCTCTCTCTCTCTGATAGTTTATCCTGGTTCTCCCTCTCTCTGATAGAGAGAACCAGGATAAACTATCAGAGAGAGAGAGAGAACCAGGATAAACTCTCTCTCTAATAGTTTATCCTGGTTCTCTCTCTCTCTAATAGTTTATCCTGGTTCTCTCTCTCTCTAATAGTTTATCCTGGTTCTCTCTCTGTCTAATAGTTTATCCTGGTTCTCTCTTTCTCTGATAGTTTATCCTGGTTCTCTCTCTCTCTGATAGTTTATCCTGGTTCTCTCTGTCTCTCTCTGATAGTTTATCCTGGTTCTCTCTCTCTTTCTCTGATAGTTTAGCCTGGTTCTCCCTCTCTCTAATAGTTTATCCTGGTTCTCTCTCTCTCTGATAGTTTATCCTGGTTCTCTCTCTCTCTCTGATAGTTTATCCTGGTTCTCTCTCTCTCTCTCTCTCAGCCTGACCCAGAAAACTCTTCTTTTTAATGTTGCAATAATCTTGCCGTCAGGTGTCTTTCCTCCTCGTTTTCTATCTTCCAACATGTGCTGACTCGATTTGAACCTCGCTCTCTCTCTCTCTCTCTCACACACACACACAGGCGCAGGTAGGTCTGACATGCCAGGTGCCACAGCACAATGCTCCTTTGTTATGCTCTGGAGTTAAATTAAGATAACAGCTCAAGGCGCTTTCAGGCCAACTGGAGCATAATTTCTTCTAAATCTGGATTTTACAGTTGTCTTACAGTTGCTATCGTTGGGATACAGGTAGAGGAAGAGAGAGTCTACACGTGAACACGCACACACATCAAACGAATATGCGTATGAATGGAGACGTATACACACATTTCTAAACACACATTCAATGTGTTATTACACAAATGCACACAAACATTCTTATGCATATGGACAAAATCTGACTAAAGGCCTTCACACACTGTATGTTGGATTCAGTCTTTTAAAATAATTTTATGTCACAGTGTGCGATGTCAACATGGCCAGATTGTATGATTTGCTTCAGTTTTGTAGTCACATTCTGTGATTAGCTTGCGAGGTTAAGTCATCTGAGGTATGCAACGTCAACTGCAGTAATGTACTTGATCTGCGCATGTGCTAGCACAAGCAGCGCAAACCTCCCTCTTCTGCACGAGTGAAGTGAGTTGGGAAAAACTGAAAAAGGCTCAATTTCAGACAACAACAGAACATTGTCGGGGCCTACGACCGCACATAGTGGTACTTCATCGGCAGTCCTAGACCCTGTGACACTTGAGCGAGCCACGACGTTTGACCATCATGTATGACCTATGACTTTGCCCACAATGTGGACATTTGGTCTGGGACAGCAGAATTGTAGCATAAGACGGCTAAACTCGTACAGTATTTTAAAATATATATATTTTTTTTTTTAAATGTAGGGGGTAGATCAGCTTTATTATTGCAGATAGATTGTGTAATTGTCAGCATAATTTCCAATCCCCCATTAAAAAAATGGTATATATAATAATTTAGATATTTAAAAAATATATATTTTCCTTCATTATTTTCCCCTAACCCTACCACCCCATCCCCTAATTGGAGTAAACTAATAGACAACAACACTTACATGCTGACCACACCTGCAAAATAACGAGCATCTGCGTAGCCAGGCACTAAAATAGAACTTAGAACTTGACGCGCTGCAAGTCCCGCCTCTCCCATCTCTTCACTGGTTTTTAGGAGCATATACCCACGTGGGTGATTGAAAGATAAACTGAGGTTCACACTTCAGTTCAGTTGGTGGTGGTAACCCAGCTAGCAATGAGGACTGGTCCCAGAAGCAGCCCTCTTCAGCGGAGCTGGAACTGATTGAATTGGCCCGGAATCAAAAGGAATAACTGCCCAGAATCTGCCCAAGTACATCAGGCCGTTTCCGTCTTTTCCGGCATCTTACCAGAACCCCGTAGAAGCGGCCCAATGCACATTTAAATAAATGTATACAAAATGCCTTTTGCCTTTGCTTAGAATCACAAAACTGTTGCAGAGCAACTGGAAATCTGTTCTCCTTCTGATACACTTTTCCAATGCCGTAAAAAACCAGACACTGAACTTCCGCTCTTCAAAGGTAAGAGGATTTAGTCATTTAAAATATTATTATTATACAATTTATACCCATCCACAAAATTGTGTCGAAGGAAACACCGTACACCCGGTGACCTTGTATTCACCTGGCCCGCCACAGGAGTTGCTACAGCGCAATGGGACAAGGCCAAATCCTACCCCTAACTTGGATGATGCTGGGCAAATTGTAATTAGCATGGGTATCGAACCAGCATCTGTAGTTCGCAGTTTGCACTGCAATACAATGCAAGTCTTAGCCACTCAGGAGGCTTCATTTAACAAAGTTTTTCATGCTTATCAGTTGCCTTGCACAAAGTATCAAAATACTAAAATACTACTTAAACAGGACTCTTAATTTTTTTATTTAAATGTTAAATGGTATTTTATGATCACAGAAACAATGAGAAAATAAGTAAATAAATAATGAAATGTTAATTACATGAAGCAGCCCGTGTAACACGGGCCCCAATCAGCCCGAGCCCCAAGTAATACATTTGGGCCAGATAACTCACATTGGAATTCTCACCCATTTACACACAATAACCCATAATGACAAAGTTAAAAAAAATGTTGTACATTTATTGAAAATGAAATACAGAAATATCTAATTTATGTTACTATTCGCACCTCTGTCAATGTTTTGCAGAAGCACCCTTGGCAGTGATTACAGCTGTGAGTCTTTCAGGGTAAGTCTCTAAGAGCTTTCCACACCTGGATTGTGCAACATTTGCCCATTATTTCAATTTCAAAATTCTTCAAGCTCTGTCAAATTGATTGTTGATCAATGCTAGACAACCATTTTCAGGTCTTGCCATAGATTTTCAAGAAGATTTGGGTAAAAACTGTAACTCAGCCACTCAGGAACATTCACTGTCTTCTTGGTAAGCAACTCCAGTGTAGATTTGGCCTTGTGTTTTAAGTTATTATGACTCTGAAAGGTGAATTCATCTCACAGTGTCTAGTGGAAAGACAGGTTTTTCTTTAGGATTTTGCCTTTGCTTAACTAACATATGGATGGTCATACCATGGATCATTTAGCTATTGGATTTAGAATTTTAGGACCCCTTTAGGTATATATATATATATATATATATTTATTTATTTATTTATTTTTTTCATTATTTTTTTATAAAATATAGAATTTGTCCTTTCTACTATAGACCATAGAACCACATTGAATAACATGGCAAAAAAAGCTGGCAAAAATAATGAATCATAAGGAATAAGGTTTTGGAGTGTCTGTCCTATATTTAAGTGATAAGAAAGCTCAGGAAATATTAACGTTTTTTTGGACAAATATTTAACCACTTTTTGGGGGGCACAAAACTACCTCCATACTTCAATTTTTCTGTATGGGTTACCTTCAGACAAGTCCCGTGACACTTGTGGGGGTCGTAGAGCAAAACGGAGAACACCATAGTGGTCGTGAGTCTCCCCTTCCATGGAGTGGATCTGGGGTCAGTTTGGCATTTCCCCCACTAATGGTTAAGGTTAGGATTGGGTGAGGGAAAGCTGATCCTAGATCTGTACCTAGGGGCAACTTCTTTCTACTCCCTGCACTTCCAGCTGCTTCCACTCTCAGCCCCTACGCCTCGACAATGGTTGCCAAGCACCACAACTGGAAACTATCACAGAGGCCGGCAGCTGGCCAGCCTGCCAGATGTGCAGCATTCTCCTCATCCCTGTAACCCAAGCTGTAATTCTCTCCCTCCCTCCCTCCCTCCCTCCCTCACACACGCACACGCACACACACACACACACACACACACACACACACACACACTGGCCTACACAAAATACCCAATAATGCAAAAGTGGAATTATGTTTTTTGAAATGTTTACAAATTAATAAAAAATGAAAAGCTGAAATATCTTGATTCAATAATTATTCATCCCTTGTGTTATGGCCAGCCTAAATTAGTTCAGGAGTAAAAATATGCTTAACAAGTCACATAATATGTTGCATGAACTCACTTTGTGTGCGTTAACAGTGTTAAACATGATTTTTTAACGACTACCTCATCTCTGTACCCCTCACAGTCAAGCTGTGAATTTCAAACACAGATTCAGCCACAAAGACCAGGGAGGTTTTCCAGTGCCTCGCAAAGAAGGGCAGCGATTGCTAGAAAAAAATAGACATTGAATATCCCTTTGAGTATGGTGAAGTTATTAATTGCACTTTGGATGGTGTATCAATACACCCAGTCACTACAAAGATAGACGTCCTTCTTAGCTCAGTTGCTGGAGAGGAAGGAAACCGCTCAGGGATTTCACCATGGCCAATAATTACTTGAAAACAGTTACAGAGTTTAATGGCTGTGATAGGACAAAATTGAGGATGGATCAACATTATAGTTACTCCACAACACTAACCTAAATGACAGAGTGAAAAGAAGGAAGTTTCTAGAGAATAAAAATATTCCAAAACATGCAAGTAAAGCTGCAAAATATGTGTCAAATAAAGGAACTTTATGTCCTGAGGCATATCCTGAGGTATATCTGTCACAAGTGTAGGGAGGAGTAGGCAGGAGGCAGTCACAGGTTTAGAACTCCTGAATTTATTAAAGCCCCATATATAAAAGCTGGATGAAAACCAAAGTGCAAAATAAAAAAGTACTCAGGAAATAGTAGGAGAGATTCCTCTCAGGAAAACAAGCAACATTTACAATGACCGACAAAGACAAATGACAGAGGGAGTATATAAACAGTGATAGAGTGGGGATTGGAACCAGGTGTGTGTAATGATGACGAGACAAGTCTGGGGTGGATGAGTGAAGGGTGTTTACCAGCAGCAGGTTCGGCAGCAGCTAGGCCTTTCGACGCCGAACGATTGAGCTGGACAGGAGGGGGAGCCAAATCAAAGGCTGGTGTGACAATATCCAACACAACACATCACTCAGTAACACTCGTCATGTTTTCAAGCATTGTGGTGGCTGCATCATGTTATGGTATGCTTGTCATTGGCAAGGACCAGGGAGTTTTTTAGGATAAAAACAAACAGAATACAGCTAAGCACAGGAAAAATAATAGAGGAAAACCTGGTTTAGTCTGCTTTCCAACAGACACTGGGTGTCATAGGCGTCGTAAGGATTTGACCAAGGTGCAGCGGGTAAAGTGCTCATCTTCTTAATTTATTAGAAATAACACTTAAACAAAAGAAACAAACGACGAAACAGTCCCATAAGGTGCACAGACTATACAGGAAATAACCACCCACAAAACACAAGTGAAACAAACCTCAACTAAATATGGCCTCCAATTAGAGACAATGACAACCAGCTGCCTCTAATTGGAAGTTCTACCAAAAACCCAACATAGAAATAGAAAACTAGATTTAAACATAGAAATAGAAAACATAGAACCTAAACCAAAAACACCAAAACACACAAAACAAACACCCCCTGCCACGCCCTGACCAAACTACAACGAGAAATAACCCCTTTTACTGGTCAGGACGTGACACTGGGACACAAATTCACCTTTCAGCAGGACAATAACCTAAAACACAAGGCCAAATATAAACTGGAGTTGCTTACCAAAATGTCAGTAAATGTTCCTGAGTGGTTTAGTTACAGTTTTGACTTATATTGGCTTGAAAATCTATGGAAAGACTTGAAAATGTCTGTCTAACAAAGATCAATAACCAGCTTGACAGAGCTTGAATAATTTTTAAAAGAATACTGTGCAAATATTGTACAATCCAGGTGTGCAAAGTGCTTAGAGACTTACCCAGAAATACAGTACTCACAGCTGTAATCACTGCCGAAGGTGATTCTAACATCTATAGTCAAGGGGTGTGAATAAGTTATGTAAACAAGATATTCCTGTATTTAATTTTCAATAAATAGGCAAGAATGGCTAAAAACATGTTTTCACTTCATCGATATGAGGTATTGTCTTTAGATGTGTGAGAAAAAATATATACATTTAATACATTTTGAAATCAGGCTGTAACACAATAAAATGTGGAATAAGTCAAAGGGAATGAATACTTTCTAAAGGCACTGTAGTCCCTGTTACCATACTCACACCCGCACATAGGTGTCCCCATCTCAAAGGGCTTTTCCTGGTGAGGTAGCGGAACCCTGGGAGTAGAGTGAAGTTGCCCTAGATGTTGATATTGGGTCAGTTTTGCATTTCCCCCACTAACGGTTAAGGTTTGGATTGGGGGAAGAGATGCTGATCCAGGATATGTACACTCTTAGACACCTGAAACCCCACCTCTTTAAGGAATACCTGGGATAGGATAAAGTAATCCTTCTAACCCCCCCCCCCCCCCCCCCCAAAAAAAAAGATATAGATGTACTATTGTAAAGTGGTTGTTCCACTGGATATCATAAGGTGAATGCACCAATTTGTAAGTCGCTCTGGATAAGAGCATCTGCTAAATGACGTAAATGTAAATGTAGAAAAAAGTGTTCCAAAAGGGTTCTTTGGCTGTCCCCATAGGAGAACCTTTTTTGGTTACAGGTAGAAGCCTTTTGGGTTGCACGTAGAACACTCTGTACAAAGGGTTCTACATGGAACCCAAAAGAGTTCTACCTGCAATTAAAAAGGGTTCTTCAAAGGATTTTCCTACGGGGACAGCGGAATAACCCTTTAAGGTTCTAGATAGCGCCTTTCTCTAAGAGTGTACTTAAGGGAAAATTCACCCTGGAGTGCCAAACCCCAGCCGGACTTGGCTATGCCCACAGATTCCCCCGTAGAAAGTAGCCGCTACTCTTACCCTGCAATTGAGGGTTGGTCCGGGAGAGGTGACAACACGATAATGACACACAGACACAGCAGTTGCTAGAACCGTTGTACCCTGCTCCACTAACCGCATGACGGTAGGTCACAGAGTGGATCTTTTTTGTTAGTGTTAAAGAACAAGGCACGATACACTGTGGGGGAAAACCTGTTGAAATTACGTTATTCCCCGTAGGAATGACACCATTCCAATCAGTTTTTCCCTTTGGGTAGAAATGTAAATATCATGATCCTTCATTAATCAGGTCCTAGGCATAGAAATAGATCATAAATGCTTGAAAAAGGGTTTTGGACGTCAAGAGATTTTACTTATGTACTAAATGGTTATGCACACACGCAATAATTGTGAGCTATTGCATGCACAGCCAGTGTGGCATCCCAACATGACTCCAAAGATGACGAAAGAGAAGGCCAACCAATGGTCCATTTATATCAGGACTATGGAGCACTCTATCCACACAATTAGCTCCCACCTACCTGAATCGCCTCTGCAGCACCCCAGTGTTTTACAGTCTTACGGTTCATAGAACAAATTCCACAGAATAGCCATGCTCTGAGGTTGTTAGATAGTTGTTAGATTGACACAGTCGTTAATTAAGCTTGACCTGGTGCATGACCAGTCACCTCTCTGGTCGGGTTTAGAGAGATGGTAGCTCTGTTTGAAGTGGTAGCGAGAAATAAGGAACGTTCAAGGAACTTGACCATATTTTGTAGCCTTGTCATTGGAACTTGAACACACATCTTTTAGTTACAGAGAGCATGTCTATTTTTACTACCAACAATCCTTTAATCTTTTCCATCTGATTTATGTACTTAGGACAATACAAAAGCCAGCCTTGAGTTGATTCCCCCATGATAAGGAATCAAGATCATCAGTGTGTTTACAAAGACTGCTGATTCATTCCACTTCTGATACCATTTTAGTCTTGACCCTAACCCCTATCTCCACCCGCTCACCGCCATCTGTGCCCTATCCCCCATGGCTTTCCCAGAAGCCTTTGTGTTCTGTCACAGGCTGTGACTAGAAGAATGTAAACATGGAGGTTCTGATGAGTCACATGCCTTTTATTGGTATTAGACAACCAACTATCATGGCGACCAGTCAAGGAAAAGTCACAAAACCCCCTTACAAAACCCACAAATAAAGAATTATTACAGAGAGAAATGACAGTGAGCAGGTGTCCTTTCCCTGACATGTTTAAAGATAAAGCCCAGGTTTGAGACATCACAACAAATTCTTATTTATAATGACGGCCCACCCCGGTCAAACCGGATGACGCTGGGCCAATTATGCACCGCCCTATGGGACTCCCAATCACGCCCGGATGTGATACAGCCTGGATTTGAACCAGAGACCAGGATCCCAAATAAAATGTGAATTGCGTTCAGAAAGCTTTTGACAGCTTGAATAACATAGAGGGGTATCTCCTGGGTGGGTGGCCAAAACTGGGTGGCCAAACACAGAGGGCTATTAGCATAGCATAGCTGTTAGCCGTAGCATTAGCTTTGCCTTCAGAAACAAAGGTATACTTAGCTAGGCTACGCTAACGACACAAGCCTCCATAAATCAGCTGGTGTCTGGCATGCCTCTCGTTCGATGGCACATGTGAATGAAAGTGCAAAAATCCTGGCCGTGGCTTCAGAGAGAATGATGAAGTCAAGAGAGAGAGACAGAGGACTCTGACCGAGCTTTCTGCTACAATTACTTAGAGGGAGAGGGAAGCTGAAAGCAATGGTGAAGTTGGAGCTGAAGTGAACATCATAAATAACTGCTGTCTCCTTTCTCTCTCTCTCTCTCTCTCTCTCTCTCTCTCTCTCTCTCTCTCTCATCCTTTCACTCTTTTTTCTCTGTTTCCTTCTCGCTCTGTCTTATTCTGATATTCAATGCCTTGCTCTCTCTCTTTGTCTGCCCCTCTCTTTCTCTTTCTCTCTCTCACTCTGTCCCTTCCTCTCTCTGTCTCCCTCTCACTTTCTCTCAGCCTCTCTCTTCCCTTCCTCTCCCTCTCTCATCTCTCTCTCATCTCTCTCTCTCTTTCTCTAGGCCAGAGGGAGCACATTTTAAATCCATTAGTGATGGTGTTGCCAGGTGTACATCAGCAGAAGCCATAAATTGTTTTATTGGATAAAGTTTCTGCAAAGTGATGAGCTCAGCGATACCAATTCCCGGCAAAGTGCTATGTTATTGTGTGTGTGTCTGTGCGTGCACGTGCGTGCGTGTGTGTGTTGGATCATTCTATGTCTTTGATTGACAAGCAGGCCTTTGCATATCTTTCCTCATGCACATTTCACTATTCTTTCATATCTGTGTCAGTAGGCTACGTAATCGTTCACATGAATCGCGTCACTATGCAAAAATATTTCTCACAGCTGGTTTATCATGCATTACACTTGCTTCAGTAGTTTTTAAGTGATTTTGATAGCCTACTGACTGTTCCCCCTTGGACCACTGATATTATAGCTGACACTGTAGCTCCGCAGGGATGTTGCCCCTAGGTGCAGATCTAGGATCAGCTTCCCCTTCCCCAATCCTAACCTTAAACAATATAGTTGGGAAAATGCTAAACAGACCTAAGATCAACGTCTAAGGGCAATTATACCCTACTTCCTGATGCTACAGTTGATACAGTAGCCCCACATCCCTATGGTCATATTGTACCCCCACCTCCATATTTCTGCCCACTAATCTCTTCTCCTCACTTCTTCTCTCTCTCAATTCAATTCAAGGGATTTATTGGCAAGGGAAACATATGTTAACATTGCCAAAGCAAGTGAAGTAGATAATAAACAAAAGTAAAATAAACAATAAAAATGTACAGTAAACATTTCAAAAGAATAAAGGCTGGTTGGTGAGCAGGCCACAGACCTCACAACCATAAAGGGCAATGGGTTCTATAACTGATTCAAGTATTTTTAGCCAGATCCTAACTGGTATGTCAAATTTTATGTTCCTTTTGATGGCATAGAAGGCCCTTCTTGCCTTGTCTCTCAGCTTGTTAACAGTTTTGTGGAAGTTACCTGTGGCGCTGATGTTTAGGCCGAGGTGTGTATCGTTTTTTTGTGTGCTCTAGGGCAACGGTGTCTGGATGGAATTTGTAGTCCTGGCAACTGGACCTTTTTTGGAACATCATTATTTTTGTCTTAATGAGATTTACTGTCAGGGCCCAGCTCTGGCAGAAGATCTAGGTCTCTCTCTCTCTCTCTCTCTCTCTCTCTCTCTCTCTCTCTCTTTGAAGAAGGGACTGTTTGTGTAGAGTTGCTGACATTAGGCCCCTCGCCCACCCCAAACCTCCTCCAAGTCACACAACTGTGTGCAGTGCAAACACAGTTGGGGGCCCTCAGGCCACGTTGCCATGGCAAAACACTGGAACAACCCTGGATACCATCCCACCACAGTCATACCCAGGCCTAAGTAGTCCAAGGCAGATGTAGAGTCCTCTCAGTGTAACAGGAGGTATGTACAGGTTGTGTCCCAAATGGCACTCTATTCCCTATATGGGTGATTTATTTAAGAAAACAATTAAGTCTCCAAACGTAGGATTTTTTTTTTTACATCATGCTATGTAATATTTTAATCCAAGGCAATAACTAACATATTGTAAAATTAATATAGTATAAAGTCATTGTTTATACACCTACTGTATTTCTATTGAGATGTTGCTGTCCCAAACTCTGGCTCCTAAATTGCATGTTTGAAAATAAAGCAATTCATGATTAAAAATGTTTTTTAACACTAATATTTCATTATAACATCTTGAGTTGTTCTGTTATTACATTGAAAATACTGATCAAATTCATAGTTGTGTTTATTAATGTGCCTTAAGCCACACCCCTTCAAATAGCACCAGGTCATGGGATTGCACCGCTCTCCAGCATTGCCCCATGTGTGAGTAGCCTGTCTGCAAACATTTTGGAGAAAATGAGTGAGCAAGTTGGTAAACCTTCATGTATTTTTGAAAAGTGTCACTACTGAACATCTAATATATCAAGAAATATGTAAAGTACGATTTTGGGACAAAAATATGTTTACTGAGATGTACATATGTCCAAATGAAAGATAACCAGACATATGCTAGGTATGGGGATTCTTTACAATCCAAAATAATTTAAAATGATCCCAACCGAAATGGTTACAACAGAAACAATAGACACCATAGAGATATATAGAGATCTCATCTTTATATCTGTGCTATTATGGCTTCTGTGACAGCAAGGGCAGAGCCATCTCCATTTTAAAGTTGCATGCTCCATGCTCTACCAACTGAGATACAGAGGACCACCATGTGGGTAGTGGACAAGTGCACACTTCATAAAAAAGTGTAGAGTATTGAGGTGCATAGCTAGCAGGGGGGCTCCAACCCTCCATGACTCAAACATTGACATCTATAATGTGCTATACTTTACTGTACTGTAGTCTACTGTAATGTACTGTACACTACTGTACTGTGCTCTACTGTACTGTACCCTACCCCAGGGGAATAAAAAAATTATGTGGCACGCCTAAACTTTTCCTAACAATGTATTTAGTTGTAATGACCTCCATCTCATCTGATCCACACTGAAAATCATCAATTTTCTGTGACAAAAGTATTTAATAGATTAAATTGGGTTTATTTCAATTATTTTCATTGTTCTTTACAGATGATGGTTAAGTTGTGTATACCTCTTTAAGAGCACTTTGCAAATCTCATAGAAAGAAAAACCCTGGTAGCTCCGGTAAAATAGGATTTGCTTTTGAACGGAAAGGTCCAGAAGCGGTTTTCTGCATTGTAAAGGTGCCACCACAGCCCTGCTCCATTTGTTTATTTGGCAGAGGTTGTGGTACTGCTAAGCCTCATCAGACTTGCTAATACTAATGGTTCTCACAGGCAAAATAAAATTAGACAAATGACTTTGCTCATAACGTGCGCCCCTCAAATTATACAAATGTAACAACAGCTCCAGCAACAGCTTCAAAACGATACAGATGAAACCATGTGTGCCATTTAATGTACAGTTGAAGTCTGAAGTTTACATACACTTACGTTGGAATCATTAAAACTTGTTTTTCAAACACTCCACAAATTTCTTGTTAACAAACTATAGTTTTGGCAAGTTGGTTAGGACATCTACAAGTACTTTTTCGAACAATTGTTTACAGACAGATTATTTCACTTCTAATTCACTGTATCACAATTCCAGTGGGTCAGAAGTTTACATACACTAAGTTGACTGTGCCTTTAAACAGCTTGGAAAATTCCAGGAAATTATGTCCATGTTTTTAGAAGCTTTTGATAGGCTAAATGACATAATTTGAGTCAATTGGAGATTTACCTGTGGATGTATTTCAAGGCCTACCTTAAAACTCAGTGCCTCTTTGCTTGACATCATGGGATAATCAAAAGAAATCAGCCAATAACTCAGAAAGAAAATTGTAGACCTCCACAAGTCCGGTTCATCCTTGGGAGCAATTTCCAAATGCCTGAAGGTACTACGTTCATCTGTACAAACAATAGTACGCAAGTATAAACACCATGGGTCCGCTCAGGAAGGAGACGTGTTCTGTCTCCTAGAGATGAACGTACTTTGGTGCGAAAAGTGAAAATCAATCCCAGAACAACAGTAAAGGACCTTGTGAAGATGCTGGAGGAAACAGGTACAAAAGTATCTATAGCCACAGAAAAACGAGTCCTATATCAACATAACCTGAAAGGCCGCTCAGCAAGGAAGAAGCCACTGCTCAAAAACCGCCATAAAAAAGCCAGACTAAGGTTTGCAACTGCACATGGGGACAAAGATCATACTTTTTGGAGAAATGTCCTCTGGTCTCATGAAACAAAAATATAACTGTTTGGCCATAAACCATCGTTATGTTTGGAGGAAAAAGGGGGAGGCTTGCAAGCCGAAGAACACCATCCCAACCGTGAAGGACAGGCATGGCAGCATCATGTTGTGGGGGTGCATTGCTGCAGGAGGGACTGGTGCACTTCACAATATAGATGCCATCATGAGGCAGGAAAATTATGTGGATATATTGAAGAAACATCTCAAGACATCAGTCAGGAAGTTAAAGCTTGGTCACAAATGGGTCTTCCAAATGGACAATGACCCCAAGCATACTTCCAAAGTTGTGACAAAATGACTTAAGGACAACGAAGTCAAGGTATTGGAGTGGCCATCACAAAGCCCTGACCTCAATCCTATAGAAAATGTGTGGGCAGAACTGAAAAAGCACGTGCGAGCAAAGAGGCCTACAAACCTGACTCAGTTACACCAGCTCTGTCAGGAGGAATGGGCCAAAATTCACCCAACTTATTGTGGGAAGCTTGTGGAAGGCTACCCAAAATGTTTGACCCATGTTTAACTATTTAAAGGCAATGCTACCAAATACTAATTGAGTGTATGTAAACTTCTGACCCACTGGGAATGTGATGAAAGAAATAAAAGCTGAAATAAATCTCTCTACTATTATTCTGACATTTCACATTCTTAAAATAAAGTGGTGATCCTAACTGACCTAAGACAGGGAATTTTTTTACCAGGATTAAATGTCAGGAATTGTGAGAAATTGAGTTTAAATGTATTTGGCAAAGTTGTATGTAAAATTCCGACTTCAACTGTATTCTCTGAGTGGCACAGGTGCTCCCACGTCAAAATCCCACGTTCATACACAGGTCACATTTAGAAGTGAGTGTTCGGAAAAATATCACTGTTCCCTACTCTATTGTGCAGTACTGTGCTCTACTGCACTGCATTGTGCTCTACTGTACTGCACTGTACTATCCTAGTCGAGTTAACTCTACCTGAGTTTTTTACAATTGAAGAAAGGGTCCATTGATCTAGTGGTCTTGGTCTTGAGACCTCTCGAGACCACATACATTCGGGTCTGTAGACTTGTCGTGGTCTCAACTTACTGGTTCTGGATCTTGGGACCAATGTCCTGGTTGAAATCTTAATCTTGGCTCATGATCTCATACAATACCTTTGTCTCTGGTAAATATACCATAGCTAACACAGTTTTAAGAAGAAGACAATGCTCTCTGATCATTGACTGCCATCACACTGTTGTGTGATTTAAATAGTTAAAGTTAAATAGTGGAAGCCCTCAATATCTATTCTGAAATTTGTTATATCCATCTAGAGTCCTCAATCTCCATGACTGACAGTTGACACCAAATCAAATGTTTTTTTGCATAATAAAAGATAGGTAAATTGGCAATTCGGGTTCAAGTCGGGTTCAAGTCCGGGCTCTGGCTGGGCCACTCAAGGACATTCAGAGACTTGTCCCGAAGCCACTCCTGCCTTGTCTTGTCTGCGTTCTTAGGGTCATTGTCCTGTTGGAAGGTGAACCTTCGCCCCAGTCTGAGATCCTGAAAACTCTGGAGCAGGTTTTCATCAACGATCTCGCTGTACTTTGCTCCGTTCATTTTTGCCTCGATCCTGACTAGTCTCCCAGTCCTTACCACTGAAAAACATCCCCAAGGCATGATGCTGCCACCACCATGCTTCACCGTGGGGATGGTGCCAAGTTTCCTCCAGACGTGACGCTTGGCATTCAGGCAAGAGACAAGAGAATCTTGTTTCTCATGGTCTGAGAGAGTCCTGTTGGCAAACTCCAAGCCGGCTGTCATGTGCCTTTTATTGAGGAGTGTCTTCTGTCTGGCCACTCTACCATAAAAGCCTGATTGGTGGAGTGCTGCAGAGATGGTTGTCCTTCTGGAAGGTTCTCCCATCTCCACAGAGGAACTCTAGAGCTATGTCAGAGTGACCATCGGGTTCTTGGTCACCTCCCTTACCAAGGCCCTTCTCCCCGATTGCTCAGTTTGGCCGGGCGTCCAGCTCTAGGAAGAGTCTTGGTGGTTCCAAACTTATTCCAATAAAGAATGATGGAAGCACTGTGTTCCTGGGGACGTTCAATACTGCAGACATTTTTTGATACCTTTTCTCAGGTCTGTGCCACGACACAATCCTGTCTCTGAGCTCTACGGACAATTCCTTTGACCTCATGGCTTGGTTTTTGCTCTGAGATGCACTGTCAACTGTGGGACCTTAAATAGACAGGTGTGTGCTTTTCCAAATCATGTCCAATCAATTGAATTGACCACAGGTGGACTCAATCTGTTGTTGTAGAAATATCTCAAGGATGATCAATGGAAACAGGATGCACCTGAGCTCAATTTCAAGTTTCATAGCAAAGGGTCTGAATACTTATGTAAATAAGGCATTTCTGTTTTTTTGCACTCTGGCACTCCAGATTGAATTTACGAACACACCCGTAGAATTAACCAGCCTTTAGTCTTGAAATCTTTGGTTGTTTAGTACATTCCCTCACATGTGAATCCTTAAACAGATGGGTGGGGCTAAGGCATAAGAGGATGTGAATGATGTGGAATGGGTGTAGAGAAAGAAGAGCTCTCCCATAGGTTTACCAACATATTCAAGGGCCATTTTCTCAAAAGTGAGGTTACAAGTTTATCAACTTTCAAAGCAGAATTACTTTCCCATTGTTCCTCAACTGTAGTGTATGATATACCATTTTCTAGCTCTGATTCACTACTTTTATCCAATGTAAAAAATAAAATAAAAAACATTTCAAATTTTGCTACATAAGACCGAATCGAGCCGATTGGTCACATATGTCTGTAAAAACTCCAGCCAGCTGGTCTGCGCATGCTCTGAGGACGCCCATGTGGATGCCATCTGGACCGGCAGCCTTGCGAGGGTCAACAGCCTTAAATGTCTTTCGTCTGCCACGGAGAAGGAGAGCTCATAGTCCTCGGGAGCGGCGGTGGCCCGCGTCGATGGCACTGTGTTTTCCTTGAAGCAGGCAAAGAAGTTGTTTAGCTTGTCCGGTAGCAAGACCACATCGTGGCTGGTTTTCCCCTTAATATCGGTGATTGTCTGGAGTCCCTGCCACATGCGTCTCACGTCTGAGCCATTGAATTTTGCCTTACCGAGGGCATAACTGGACTGTTTGTATTCAACCATATTCCCGGTCACCTTGCTGTGGTTAAATGCTGCACCTATCCACGTTTTTTGGTTTGGATAGGTTTTAAGTGTCATGGTGGGATCAACATTCCCTACTCACTTGCTGATGAACTCAGTCACTGTGTCAGTGTATGTGTCAATGTTATTCTAAGAGGCAACCAGGAACATATCCTAGTCCAAGTGATCAAAACAATCTTGAAGCATGGATTCCAATTGGTCAGACCAGCATTGAACTGTCCTTACCACTGGTACTTCCTGAGTTTGAGTTTCTGCCTATATGAAGGGAGGAGCAGAATGGAGGCGTGAACTGACTTTCCGAAGGGAGGGCGGAGGAGGGCCTTCTAGCCATCCCAGAAGGGAGAGAAGTAATGGTTTCTGATACACGAGTAGTGCAAGTAATATGTTGGTAAAACTGGTAGTGTTTTCCTCAAATTTTCTTTATTGAAGTCCCCAGCTACAATAAATGAGGCCTCAGGATATGCGGTTTCCAGTTTGCACAAAGTCCAGTTTAGGTCCTTGTGAGTCATTGTGGTATCGGCTTAAGGAGGCATATACACAGCTGTGACGATAACCAAAGATAATTATTTTGGGAGGTAATCCAGCTGCCATTTGATTGTGAGGTATTCTAGGTCGGGTGGACAGAAGGACTTGAGTTCCTGTACATTACCACAATCACGCCATGAATAGTTAATCATGAAACATACACCTCTGCCTTTTTTCCCCCCAGAGAGTTCTTTATTCCTGTCTGTGTAATATACCAAGAACCCAGCTGGCTGTGTGGATAGTATATCCAGAGAGAGCCATGATTCCATGAAACAGAGTATGTTTTTTATTTTACTTTTATTTAACTAAGCTAGTCCATTAAGAACAAATTCTTATTTACAATGACAGCCTACCAGGGAACAGTGGGTTAACTGCCTTGTTCAGATTTTTACCTTGTCAGCTCAGGGATTTGATCCAGCAACCTTTCATTTACAGGCCCAACCTTCTAACCACTAGGCTACCTGCCACCCCTATGTTACAGTCCCTGATGTCTCTCTGGAAGGAGATCCTTGCCCTGAGCTCGTCTACTTTATTGTCCAGGGACTGAACATTAGCAAGTAATATACTTATTTAAGCATTAACTCAGAAGTGTAGGTGTTAACCACTAAATCTTAAGGTTAGGCATTAACTTCGAATGGTTTAGGTAAGGTAAGGTTTGGGAGAGGCTTAAAAAAATTGTATATATATATTTTTTACAACCTTTGGAATCACCCGCCATACCCATCCACAATGCCCTAGCAAAACCGAAACCTACTTGAAGGTAACAGCGTTCACGGTTGCCCCTAGTGGCCGGTTTTTGTTATCTCCCAACGTCCTTTGACATGGATGGACGTCGAATGCTGACTTGTGTCACGGATGACCTGGCTACCTTTTATGGCATGCAGACATGTACCTTGAGAATAAAACCATGTTTTTGTGTACAGATGGCGGATGAGAGAGGCAGTGAATCAGTCACAGGTTTATGAGAAGCATACATTTGGTCTGGATGAGCCCAGTCTGTCTTTTAAGGAGAGAGAGGGAGTTTCCCTTACAACCCAGACTAAAAACAAACCATTAAAGGGATAGTTCACCCAAATCACAATATACATATTAGTTTCCTTACCATGTAAGCTGTCTATGGGCAAGGTAAGATAGTCTCCAAATGTAAACTTTTTAGCATTTTAATAATTTGGGGGAACTATCCCTTTTAACCATCAACAGTGCGCTAGTAGGCAGCTACCCATCCCTCTAAGCAAGTGCCCCAAGCCCCAGAGTCTTACATCTCTTCACCCCACACAGAGAACATCTGTGTCTCACAGCATTGCGTAATCCCACTCTCCACCACCTTCCACCCACTGGGTGTGCCGTCAGGCCCTGCTGACGTAGGCTGAGCATTTGGGTAGAGCTAAAGAATAGAGAGGGGACGTCTGGTACTAATGGAGTGATTACTGGAGAGAGGAGGAGAACAGCAGAAAGAAAAGCAAGAAAGAAGGAGGAGAAAAGGAGCGGCTGGACAGGATGTTCCAACATTTCAATAAACAGACGGAGGAAAAAAAGAAAGAAGAAATATAGATTGAGACAGCCAGAGAAATGGAGGTAGAGAGGAGGGGAAGTTAGAGAAAACAACAGAGAGCAAGAGAGAGAAAGAGAGAATGTAAGAATACATGTGAGTGGCAAAGAGAGTGAGAAAGAGAAAAACATACATATGGTGTTGAGTAATGGCACTTTGACCGGAACACATGCATTTTACATTTTACATTTTAGTCATTTAGCAGACGCTCTTATCCAGAGCGACTTACAAATTGGTGCATTCACCTTATAATATCCAGTGGAACAACCACTTTACAATAGTGCATCTAAATCTTTTAAGGGGGGGGTTAGAAGGATTACTTTATCCTATCCCAGGTATTCCTTGAAGAGGTGGGGTTTCAGGTGTCTCCGGAAGGTGGTGATTGAGTCCGCTGTCCTGGCGTCGTGAGGGAGCTTGTTCCACCATTGGGGTGCCAGAGCAGCGAACAGTTTTGACTGGGCTGAGCGGGAACTGTGCTTCCTCAGAGGTAGGGAGGCGAGCAGGCCAGAGGTGGATGAACGGAGTGCCCTTGTTTGGGTGTAGGGCCTGATCAGAGCCTGAAGGTACGGAGGTGCCGTTCCCCTCACAGCTCCGTAGGCAAGCACCATGGTCTTGTAGCGGATGCGAGCTTCGACTGGAAGCCAGTGGAGAGAGCGGAGGAGCGGGGTGACGTGAGAGAACTTGGGAAGGTTGAACACCAGACGGGCTGCGGCGTTCTGGATGAGTTGTAGGGGTTTAATGGCACAGGCAGGGAGCCCAGCCAACAGCGAGTTGCAGTAATCCAGACGGGAGATGACAAGTGCCTGGATTAGGACCTGCGCCGCTTCCTGTGTGAGGCAGGGTCGTACTCTGCGAATGTTGTAGAGCATGAACCTACAGGATCGGGTCACCGCCTTGATGTTGGTGGAGAACGACAGGGTGTTGTCCAGGGTCACGCCAAGGCTCTTAGCACTCTGGGAGGAGGACACAAGGGAGTTGTCAACCGTGATGGCGAGATCATGGAACGGGCAGTCCTTCCCCGGGAGGAAGAGCAGCTCCGTCTTGCCGAGGTTCAGCTTGAGGTGGTGATCCGTCATCCACACTGATATGTCTGCCAGACATGCAGAGATGCGATTCGCCACCTGGTTGTCAGAAGGGGGAAAGGAGAAGATTAATTGTGTGTCATCTGCATAGCAATGATATGAGAGACCATGTGAGGATATGACAGAGCCAAGTGACTTGGTGTATAGCGAGAATAGGAGTGGGCCAAGAACAGAGCCCTGGGGGACACCAGTGGTGAGAGCACGTGGTGCGGAGACAGATTCTCGCCACGCCACCTGGTAGGAGCGACCTGTCAGGTAGGACGCAATCCAAGCGTGCGCGGTGCCGGAGATGCCCAGCTCGGAGAGGGTGGAGAGGAGGATCTGATGGTTCACGGTATCAAAGGCAGCAGATAGGTCTAGAAGGATGAGAGCAGAGGAGAGAGAGTTAGCTTTAGCAGTGCGGAGAGCCTCCGTGACACAGAGAAGAGCAGTCTCAGTTGAATGCCCAGTCTTGAAACCTGACTGATTAGGATCAAGAAGGTCATTCTGAGAGAGATAGCAAGAGAGCTGGCCAAGCACGGCGCGTTCAAGAGTTTTGGAGAGAAAGGAAAGAAGGGATACTGGCCTGTAGTTGTTGACATCGGAGGGATCGAGTGTAGGTTTTTTCAGAAGGGGTGCAACTCTCGCTCTCTTGAAGACGGAAGGGACGTAGCCAGCGGTCAAGGATGCGTTGATGAGCGAGGTGAGGTAGGGGAGAAGGTCTCCGGAAATGGTCTGGAGAAGAGAGGAGGGGATAGGGTCAAGTGGGCAGGTTGTTGGGCGGCCGGCCGTCACAAGACGCGAGATTTCATCTGGAGAGAGAGGGGAGAAAGAGGTCAAAGCACAGGGTAGGGCAACGTGAGCAGGACCAGCAGTGTCGTTTGACTTAGCAAACGAGGATCGGATGTCGTCAACCTTCTTTTCAAAATGGTTGACGAAGTCATCCGCAGAGAGGGAGGAGGGGGGGGGGGAGGGGGAGGAGGATTCAGGAGGGAGGAGAAGGTAGCAAAGAGCTTCCTAGGGTTAGAGGCAGATGCTTGGAGTTTAGAGTGGTAGAAAGTGGCTTTAGCAGCAGAGACAGAAGAGGAAAATGTAGAGAGGAGGGAGTGAAAGGATGCCAGGTCCGCAGGGAGGCGAGTTTTCCTCCATTTCCGCTCGGCTGCCCGTGAGGTACGTTAATGTACGGTACATACGAGAACACACTGAAATACGTGCACCAAACATATACACTGCATGAAAACAAACGGAGGCTTGAATTCACATATGGGAATAACAAACATACGTTGATGACTTCAAAAACACACACACACACAAATATGATTACAGGATGGGTGAACACTATAATGATGGTGATGTATGTAAGATTGCTCTTAATTAGCCATAAATGCCCATCACGAGTAAAATGTACTGAGTAACACATGAACATTTGAATGATGTCACACACATCTAATGGCATTCACATGGAGGCCCCTGTAGTTCTGACTATTAATTGCTGCTTCAGGGAAACAAGCTCACTGACTCTGACGTTACACAGAGTAACTAACAGTCACAATGATGTTTTCTCTGTCAGTCTGATGTTGACAATAATGAAATATAGCTGTACCTAATCTCTCCAAACATCACTAACTGACGTCTGTTGGGAACTTGAGGGATACAAAAAACAATTATTCTGGTTGGCTGGTTAATGTGTCACTGATTATTTCAAAAAATCATGATTTTGTGGGGGTGTTCATTTGACCGAGAGGATTTCAGAGGAGGGCGTCTGCATCACTGGCACTAGTCCAAAAAATCTCTACGCTCCCCCGTAACCAAATCCAGTAGTTCATTTACAGTCCCGCGTGAGGACAAAACAAATACACGGATGGATTCAAACATATTGATATGATTATTAAATAAAGGTAAAAAATATTTTTGAAATATGCTGAGCTTCAAACAGACAATGATTGTGAACACTACAATGACAGGGATGTATGTAGACTGTAATTAGTTATAATGTCCCGTAAATGCCCATCACGATTACTGAGTAACACATGTGCACACACTTAAATTACATCACACACGTCTAGTGATGCTTACGTAGAAGCCCCTGTAGATGCGACTTAATGCTTGCTTTGGGGAAACCTCAATTACTCTGGTGGTTTACACAGATTAAAAGTCACAATGATGTTTTCTCTCTCAAAGTCAGCGAAGTTGACAATAATGAAACATAGTCCTGTTTGGAAGTAAAGGAAAGACTGTCTTGTTGTGAGTCACAGCAGCCATTCTGTTATTCTACAATGATTTCCGGCAATGGCGCAAGTCCAACACCAAATGTTTATACAAAAAAGAAAGTAAGCTTTTACAAACACAGATCGATGTCGAAACATGTCAGCTTTGACAATATGAATTGAACAAAAACTTGTTGTTGCGGTTTTTATGGGAGATGCCATTACCCTTTCTGCCCTTTCTACCTTTCGATCTAATGTTATGGTTATCCTCGCCAGGGCTGGATTTCAATAAGAGCTGAGGAATTATAATTGGAGGTGATGCACACACACAGAGATCTATACACACAACCTGGTCTCAGAGCATTTTGTATTATTCTGTACGTAAATTCAAAACACTCTATTTAGTTTGATATGTTTCATTTCATATGGTATGTATTACTTTGTGGATGTCCATCATCCATTTCGTGTGATACGTTACAAATTACAATTTGTATGATATGTTACAAATTTGAAAAACGTACAATATGTTACGAATTTGCAAAGGTATAATATGTTACGAATAAGAATTTGCTATGGCCAACGTTAGCTAGCTGGCAAATGTTAGCTAGGCTAGACGTTAGGGTTTGGGTTTATGGTTAGGGTTAAGGTTAGGGTTAGGGGAAGTGTTAGCTAAAATGCTAAATTTGTCCATGATGAGATTTGAACACGCAACCTTTTGGGTTGATAGACATTTGCATTATACTCCCACCCATCCACCCTGACCAACCACCCTTCTTTTGTTTTTGCCTTAAGTAACCTTCTAATGTAACAAATTCACAATGACTACCTTATACCCACAAATGTAAAGGGATGAAAAGGAATATATACATATAAATATATGGATGAGTGATGGCCGTGCGGCATAGGCAAGATGCAGTAGATGGTATAAAATAAAGTATATACATATGAGATGAGTAATGTAGGATATGTAGACATTATGAAAGTGATGTTATTTAAGGTGACTAGTGATACCTTTATTAAATCCATTTATTAAATGTATTAAAGTGGCCAGAGATTTGAGTCTGTATGTTGGCAGCAGCTACTCTATGTTAGTGATGGCTGTTAAGCAGTCTGATGGCCTTGATATAAAAGCTATTTTTCAGTCTCTCGGTCCCAGCATTGGTGCACCTGTACTGACCTCGCCTTCTGGATGATAGCGGGGTGAACAGGCAGTGGCTCGGGTGGTTGTTGTCCTTGATGATCTTATTGGCCTTCCTGTGACATCGAGTGCTGTAGGTGTCCTGGAGGGCAGGTAGTTTGCCCCCGGTGATGCGTTGTGCAGACCGCACCACCCTCTGGAGAGCCTGCGGTTGTGGGCGGAGCAGTTGCCGTACCAGGCGGTGATATAGCCCGACAGGATGCTCTCGATTGTGCATCTGTAAAAGTTTGTGAGTGTTTTAGGTGACAAGCCAAATTTCGCTGTTGCGCTTTCTTCACCACGCTGTCTGTGTGGGTGGACCATTTCAGTTTGTTCGTGATGTATACCCCGAGGAACTTTCCACCTTCTCCACTAGTGTCCCGTCGATGTGGATGGGGGGGGGGGGGGGGCTCCCTCTGCTGTTTCCTGAAGTCCACAATCATCTCCTGTGTTTTGTTGACAATGAGTGAAAGGTTATTTTCCTGACACCACACTCGAGGGCATCACCTCCTCCCTGTAGGCCGTCTCGTCATTGTTGGTAATCAAGCCTACCACTGTAGTGTCGTCTGCATACTTGATGATTGAGTTGGAGGCATGCATGGCCACGCAGTCATAGGTGAACAGGGAGTACAGGAGAGGGCTGAGAACGCACTTTTGTGGTGCCTCAGTGTTGAGGATTAGCGGGGTGGAGATGTTGTTTCTTACCCTCACCACCTGGGGGCGGCCCGTCAAGAAGTCCAGGACCCAGTTGCACAGGGCGGGGTCGAGACCCAGGGTCTCGAGCTTAGTGACGAGTTTGGAGGGTACTATGGTGTTAAATGCTGAGCTGTCGTCAATGAACAGCATTCTTACATAGGTATTCCTCTTATCCAGATGGGATAGGGCAGTGTGCAGTCTGATGGCGATTGCGTCGTCTGTGGACCTGTTGGGGCGGTAAGCTAATTCGAGTGGAACTAGAGTAATAGGTAGGGTGGAGGTGATATGATCCTTGACTCGTCTCTCAAAACACTTCATGATAACAGAAGTGAGTGCTACAGGGCGATAGTAATTTAGTTCAGTTACCTTAGTTCAGTTGCCTTCTGTTGAATCTGACAATTAATCTACAGTCGTCACAAATAAAACTGTGAAGGACCTCGACGTTATTCTGAACCCTGATCTCTCTTTTGACGAACATATCAAGGCTGTTATAAGGACAGCTTTTTTCCATTTACGTAACATTGCAAAAATCTGACATTTTCTGTCCAAAAATGATGCAGAAAAATGTATCTATGTATCTATTATTTCTAGGTTAGACTACTGCAATGCTCAACTTTCCAGCTACCCAGATAAAGCACTAAATAAACTTCAGTTAGTGCTAAATACGGCTGCTAGAATCCTGACTAGAACCAAATATACTGCTCAAATAAAGGGAACACTTAAACAACACATCCTAGATCTGAATGAAAGAAATAATCATATTAAATACTTTTTTCTTTAGATAGTTGAATGTGCTGACAACAAAATCATACAAAAATAATCAATGGAAATCCAATTTATCAACCCATGGAGGTCTGGATTTGGAGTCACACTCAAAATTAAAGTGGAAAACCACACTACAGGCTGATCCAAATTTGATGTAATGTCCTTAAAACAAGTCAAAATGAGGCTCAGTAGTGTGTGTGGCCTCCACGTGCCTGTATGACATCCCTACAATGCCTGGGCATGCTCCTGATGAGGTGGCGGATGGTCTTCTGAGGGATCTCCTCCCAGACCTGGACTAAAGCATCCGCCAACTCCTGGACAGTCTGTGGTGCAACGTGGCATTGGTGGATGGAGTGAGACATGATGTGTCAGATGTGCTCAATTGGATTCAGGTCTGGGGAACGGGCGGGCCATTCCATAGCATCAATGCCTTCCTCTTGCAGGAAGTACTGACACACTCCAGCCACATGAGGTCTAGCATTGTCTTGCATTAGGAGGAACCCAGGGCCAACCGCACCAGCATATGGTCTCACAAGGGGTCTGAGGATCTCATCTCGGTACCTAATGGCAGTCAGGCTACCTCTGGCGAGCACATGGAGGGCTATGCGGCCCCCCAAAGAAATGCCACCCCACACCATGACTGACCCACCGCCAAACCGGTCATGCTGGAGGATGTTGCAGGCAGCAGAATGTTCTCCACGGCATCTCCAGATTCTGTCACGTCTGTCACGTGCTCAGTGTGAACCTGCTTTCATCTGTGAAGAGCACAGGGCGCCAGTGGCGAATTTGCCAATCTTGGTGTTTTCTGGCAAATGCCAAACGTCCTGCACGGTGTTGGGCTGTAAACACAACCCCCACCTGTGGACGGCAGGCCCTCATACCACCGTCATGGAGTCTGTTTCTGACCGTTTGAGCAGACACATGCACATTTGTGGCCTGCTGGAGGTCATTTTGCAGGGCTCTGGCAGTGCTTCTCCTGCTCCTCCTTGCACAAAGGCGGCGGTAGCGGTCCTGCTGCTGGGTTGTTGCCCTCCTACGGCCTCCTCCACGTCTCCTGATGTACTGGCCTGTCTCCTGGTAGCGCCTCCATGCTCTGGACACTACGCTGACAGACACAGCAAACCTTCTTGCCAAAGCTCGCATTGATGTGCCATCCTGGATGAGCTGCACTACCTGAGCCACTTGTGTGGGTTGTAGACTCCGTCTCATGCTACCACTAGAGTGAAAGCACCGCCAGCATTCAAAAGTGACCAAAACATCAGCCAGGAAGCATAGGAACTGAGAAGTGGTCTGTGGTCCCCACCTGCAGAACCACTCCTTTATTGGGGGTGTCTTGCTAATTGCCTATAATTTCCACCTGTTGTCTATTCCATTTGCACAACAGCATGTGAAATATATTGCCAATCAGTGTTGCTTCCTAAGTGGACAGTTTGATTTCACAGAAGCAGTGTATTTGATCATATTACTCCAGTGTTAGCCTCCCTACACTTTATTCCTGTTAAGGCAAGAGCTGATTTCAAGGTTTTACTGCTAACCTACAAAGCATTACATGGGCTTGCTCCTACCTATCTTTCCAATTTGGTCCTGCCGTACATACCTACACGTATGCTACGGTAACGAGATGCAGGCCTCCTAATTGTCCCTAGAATTTCTAAGCAAACAGCTGGAGGCAGGGCTTTCTCCTATAGAGCTCAATTTTTATGGAATGGTCTGCCTACCCATGTGAGAGACGCAGACTCGGTCTCAACCCTTAAGTCTTTATTGAAGACTCATCTCTTCAGTAGGTCCTATGACTGAGTGTAGTCTGGCCCAGGAGTGTGGTGAACGGAAAGGCACTTGAGCAACGAACCACCCTTACTGTCTCTGCCTGGCCGGTTCCCCTCTCTCCACTGGGATTCTCTGCCTCTAACCCTATTACAGGGACTGAGTCACTGGCTTACTGGTGCTCTTCCATGCCGTCCCTAGGAGTGGTGCGTCACTTGAGTGGGTTGAGTCACTAACGTGGTCTTCCTGTCTGGGTTGGCGCCCCCCCTGTGGTTGTGCCGTGGCGGAGATCTTTGTGGGCTATACTCGGCCTTGTCTCAGGATGGTAAATTGGTGGTTGAAGATATCCCTCTAGTGGTGTGGAGGCTGTCCTTTGGCAAAGTGGGTGGGGTTATATCCTGCCTGTTTGGCCCTGTCCGGGGGTATCTTTCGGATGGGGCCCCAGTGTCTCCTGACCCCTCCTGTCTCAGCCTCCAGTATTTATGCTGCAGTAGTTTATGTGTCGGGGGGCTAGGATCAGTATGTTATATCTGGAGTATTTCTCCTGTCTTATCCGGTCCTGTGTGAATTTAAGTATGCTCTCTCTAATTCTCTCTTTCTCTCTTTGTTTCTTTCTCTCTCTCGGAGGACCTGAGCCCTAGGACCATGCCTCAGGACTACCTGGCATGATGACTCCTTTTTGTCCCCAGTCCACCTGGCCGTGCTGCTGCACCAGTTTCAACTGGTCTGCCTGCGGCTATGGAACCCTGACCTGTTCACTGTCATTACTATTATTTGACCATGCTGGTCATTTATGAACATTTGAACATCTTGGCCATGTTCTGTTATAATCTCTACCAGGCACAGCCAGAAGAGGACTGGTCACCCCTCATAGCCTGGTTCCTCTCTAGGTTTCTTCCTAGGTTTTGGTCTTTCTAGGGAGTTTTTCCTAGCCACCGTGCTTCTACACCTGCATTGCTTGCTGTTTGGGGTTTTAGGCTGGGTTTCTGTACAGCACTTTGATATATAAAATAACTATTTTTCATAAAATTGTAGTTATCTTAGCTAGCTGAATTGTTTACCAGTTGCTAAGCAGTTGCTAGGGACTCTTTTGGAAGAAGCTAGCTAGCTAACGAAGAACAACAAAGAATATCTAGTTAACAGAAGAAAAGAAAGAGAAAATCAGGACAGAAGAGAAAGGATATCAAAGTGAAACAGTTCTCTAAAGACACAAGAGACAATAATACAAGAAACAACACTTCTGTAGCTTGTCAACTATGTGTCTGTCTATCCCTGTTCTCTCCCCTCTGCACAGGCCATACAAACGCTTCACACCGCGTGGCCGCTGCCACTCTAACCTGGTGGTCCCAGCGCGCATGACCCACGTGGAGTTCCAGGCCTCCGGCAGCCTCTGGAACTGCCGGTCTGCAGCCAACAAGGCTGAGTTCATCTCAGCCTATGCTACCCTCCAGTCCCTAGACTTCCTGGCGCTGACGGAAACATGGATTACCACAGATAACACTGCTACTCCTACTGCTCTCTCTTCGTCTGCCCACGTGTTCTCGCATACCCCTAGAGCATCGAGCCAGCGGGGTGGTGGCACTGGAATCCTCATCTCTCCCAAGTGGACATTCTCTCTTTCTCCCCTGACCCATCTGTCTATCTCCTCATTTGAATTCCATGCTGTCACAGTTACCAGCCCTTTTTAACATCCTTATCATTTATCGACCTCCAGGTTCCCTTCGAGAGTTCATCAATGAGCTTGACGCCTTGATAAGTTCCTTCCCTGAAGATGGCTCACCTCTCACAGTTCTGGGTGACTTTAACCTCCCCACGTCTACCTTTGACTCATTCCTCTCTGCCTCGCTCATCAACTCATCCTTGACCGCTGGCTACGTCCCTTCCGTCTTCAAGAGAGCGAGAGTTGCACCCCTTCTGAAAAAACCTACACTCGATCCCTCCGATGTCAACAACTACAGACCAGTATCCTTTCTTTCTTTTCTCTCCAAAACTCTTGAACGTGCCGTCCTTGGCCAGCTCTCCTGCTATCTCTCTCAGAATGACCTTCTTGATCCTAATCAGTTAGGTTTCAAGACTGGGCATTCAACTGAGACTGCTCTTCTCTGTGTCACGGAGGCTCTCCGCACTGCTAAAGCTAACTCTCTCTCCTCTGCTCTCATCCTTCTAGACATATCTGCTGCCTTTGATACTGTGAACCATCAGATCCTCCTCTCCACCCTCTCCGAGTTGGGCATCTCCGGCGCGGCCCACGCTTGGATTGCGTCCTACCTGACAGGTCACTCCTACCAGGTGGCGTGGCGAGGATCTGTCTCCGCACCATGCGCTCTCACCACTGGTGTCCCCCAGGGCTCTGTTCTAGGCCCTCTCCTATTCTCGCTATACACCAAGTCACTTGGCTCTGTCATATCCTCACATGGTCTCTCCTATCATTGCTATGCAGACGACACACAATGAATCTTCTCCTTTCCCCCTTCTGATAACCAGGCGGCGAATCGCATCTCTGCATGTCTGTCAGATATCAGTGTGCATGACGGATCACCACCTCAAGCTGAACCTCGGCAAGACGGAGCTGCTCTTCCTCCCGGGGAAGGACTGCCCATTCCATGATCTCGCCATCACGGTTGACAACTCCCTTGTGTCCTCCTCCCAGAGTGCTAAGAACCTTGGCGTGATCCTGGACAACACCCTGTCGTTCTCCACTAACATCAAGGCGGTGACCCGATCCTGTAGGTTTATGCTCTACAACATTCGCAGAGTACGACCCTGCCTCACACAGGAAGCGGCGCAGGTCCTAATCCAGGCACTTGTCATCTCCCGTCTGGATTACTGCAACTCGCTGTTGGCTGGGCTCCCTGCCTGTGCCATTAAACCCCTACAACTCATCCAGAACGCTGCAGCCCGTCTGGTGTTCAACCTTCCCAAGTTCTCTCACGTCACCCCGCTCCTCCGCTCTCTCCACTGGCTTCCAGTTGAAGCTCGCATCCGCTACAAGACCATGGTGATTGTCTACGGAGCTGTGAAGGGAACGGCACCTCCATACCTTCAGGCTCTGATCAGGCCCTACACCCAAACAAGGGCACTGCGTTCATCCACCTCTGGCCTGCTGGCCCCCCTACCTCTGAGGAAGCACAGTTCCCGCTCAGCCCAGTCAAAACTGTTCGCTGCTCTGGCACCCCAATGGTGGAACAAGCTCCCTCACAACGCCAGGACAGCGGAGTCAATCACCACCTTCCGGAGACACCTGAAACCCCACCTCTTTAAGGAATACATAGGATAGGATAAAGTAATCCTTCTAACCCCCCCCCCCCCCCTTAATAGATTTAGATGCACTATTGTAAAGTGGTTGTTCCACTGGATATCATAAGGTGAATGCACGAATTTGTAAGTCGCTCTGGATAAGAGCGTCTGCTAAATGACTTAAATGTAATGTAAATGTATATCAGCTGATGTAAGAAGGGCTATATAAATACATTTGATTTGATAACAGGAACAATGGTGGCAATTTTGAAGCATGTGGGCACATCAGACTGGGATAGGGATTGATTGAATATGTCCATAAACACACCAGCCAGCTGGTCTGCGCATTCTCTGAGGACGCACAGCTGGCTGCCTTGCGAGGGTTAACACATTTAAATGTTTTACTCACCTTAGCCACGGTGAAGGAGAGCACACAGGCTTTGGTAGCGGGCCATGTCAGTGGCACTGTATTGTCCTCAAAGCGAGCAAAGAAGTTGATTAATTTGTCTGGGAGCAAGACGTCGATGTCGGCGACGGGGCTGGTTTTCTTTTTGTAATCCGTGATTGACTGTAGACCCTGCCACATACATCTCATGTTTGAGCCATTGAATTGCGACTCTACTTTGTCTCTATACTGACACTTTGCTTGTTTGATTGCCTTGTGGAGGGAATAGCTACACTGTTTTTATTCGGTTATGTTTCCAGTCGCCTTGCCATGATTAAAAGCGGTGGTTCACGCATTCAGTTTTGCACAAATGCTGCCATCAATCCACAGTTTCTGGTTAGGGAAGGTTTTAATAGTCACAGTGGGTCAACATCACCGATGCACTTGCTAATAAACACACTCACGAGTCAGTGTATACATCAATGTTGTTCTCTGAGGCTACCCAGAACATATCCCAGTCCACGAGATTGAAGCAATCTTGAAGCGTGGAATCCGATTGGTCAGACCAGCGTTGGATAGACCTGAGCACGGGTGTTTCCTGTTTTAGTTTCTGTCTATAGGCTGGGAGCAAGAAATTGGAGTCATGGTCAGATTTGCCGAAGGGAGGCAGGGGGAGGTGTCACGTCCTGACCAGCAGATGGAGCTGTTGTAGTAGTTTTGGGGTCAGGACGTGGCAGTCTTGTGTGTGTGTGATTGTTCTGTGTTGGTCTTGTGACTCCTGATCAGGAACAGCTGGGGATCGTTGTTCCTGATTGGGAGTCATATATGTAGGAGTATGTTTGTCACTTGGTTTTGTGGGTAGTTGTTTTTGCACTGCGTTGGTGAGCCTGCAAAACTGTTTAGTGTTGTGGGTATCATTTATTGTTTTGTCAAGTGGATGCGTTACTCTTTTTTTGTTAATTAAAATATGAGTATCCACAACTCCGCTGCATGTTGGTCTTCCCTGCAACACAACAAAGGATTTTGTGACAGAACTACCCACCACCAAAGGACCAAGCAGCGGAGAAGAGGACAGAGGCAAGTGAGGGAGGAATGTTGGAAGCAGCGCGCTCGGGAGGTGATGGATTCCTGGTCGCTGGAGGTGTTGACGGAGAGGATTGACTGGACATGGGAGCAGTTGCGGGTCCACTGTGACAACCTGCCTGGGAGGCAGGTAGAACCCGAGAGGCAGCCCCAAGAATTTTTTAGGGGGGGGCACAAGGGCTATTTGGCGGGGCGAGATTACAGCCCCAGGCCAGCTCCCCGTACCCTTGTAGGGCAGACTGGACAGGTCCCGTGCTTTGGGGTTGGGGCTGTGGTGAGGCCTGGGATTTTCAGGCCGGTAGGCAAGGTACCAGCGCCCCGCATGTGCCAGGGCGAAGTAGGCATCGAGCCGGAAGGGGTGATGCCAACCCTGCGCTCAAGACCACCAGTGCGCCCTTTCGGTCTGGTGTTTCCCGCTAGATGCACTAGCATGGAGGTGCGTGTCTCCAGGCTGGCACGTCCAGTACCAGCCCCACGCATCAGGAGTCTAGTGCGTCAGCCCAGCCTCGCCAGTCAAGAGTCGCCAGAGCTGACCGCCAGTCAAGAGTCGCCAGAGCTGACCGCCAGTCAAGAGTCGCCAGAGCTGACCGCCAGTCAACAGTCGCCAGAGCTGACCGCCAGTCGTACGTCACCAGAGCTGCCCGCCAGTCAACAGTCGTCAGAGCTGCCCGCCAGTCAACAGTCGTCAGAGCTGCCCGCCAGTCAACAGTCGTCGGAGCTGCCCGCCAGTCAACAGTCGTCGGAGCTGCCCGCCAGTCAACAGTCGTCAGAGCTGCCCGCCAGTCAACAGTCGTCGGAGCTGCCCGCCAGTCAACAGTCGTCAGAGCTGCCCGCCAGTCAACAGTCGTCGGAGTGGCCAGACTGCCGGAGTGGCCAGACTGCGCTGAACTGCCGGAGTGGCCAGACTGCGCTGAACTGCCGGAGTGGCCAGACTGCGCTGAACTGCCGGAGTGGCCAGACTGCGCTGAACTGCCGGAGTGGCCAGACTGCGCTGAACTGCCGGAGTGGCCAGACTGCGCTGAACTGCCGGAGTGGCCAGACTGCCACGAGCTGCCGGAGTGGCCCGACTGCCCCGAGCTGCCAGAGGGGCCCTCCTGTCCTCCGGCCCAGCACGAGGGGCCCTCCTGTCCTCCGGCCCAGCACGAGGGGCCCTCCTGTCCTCCGGCCCAGCCCGAGGGGCCCTCCTGTCCTCCGGCCCAGCCCGAGGGGCCCGTCTGCCTGGCGCATCTATCGGCGCCACCGAAGTGGGCGACGCCGAGGGTGGAGCAAGGTCCACGTCCTGCACCGGAGCCACCTCCAGGATAGGTGGGTTGGGGAGGGAGGGTGTAGCACAGTGCCGTCGTTGACGGCAGCCACCCTCCCTTCCCTCCCTTATTGTTTAGGGGTTATTGTTTATGGGTTTTGTTGGGGATTTTGTTTGTTGGTGTTTTGTGTTGTTAGGTGCATTCCGGGGTCTGCACCTTGAGGGGGGGTACTGTCACGTCCTGACCAGCAGATGGAGCTGTTGTAGTAGTTTTGGGGTCAGGACGTGGCAGTCTTGTGTGTGTGTGATTGTTCTGTGTTGGTCTTGTGACTCCTGATCAGGAACAGCTGGGGATCGTTGTTCCTGATTGGGAGTCATATATGTAGGAGTATGTTTGTCACTTGGTTTTGTGGGTAGTTGTTTTTGCACTGCGTTGGTGAGCCTGCAAAACTGTTTAGTGTTGTGGGTATCATTTATTGTTTTGTCAAGTGGATGCGTTACTCTTTTTTTGTTAATTAAAATATGAGTATCCACAACTCCGCTGCATTTTGGTCTTCCCTGCAACACAACGAAGGATTTTGTGACAGGAGGGCTTTGTATGCATCACTGAAGTTAGAGTAGCAATGACCCAGAATGCTACCAGCTCGTGTCGTGCGTTCGATATCCTCATAGAATTTAGGAAGCCTTGTTTTCAGATTAGCTTTGTTAAAATCCCCAGCTACAATAAATGCAGCCTCGGGATATATGGTTTCCAGTTTACATAAAGTCCAGTGAAGTTCTTTCAGGGCTGCTTGGGGGGATAAACACGGCTCTGACTATAATCGAAGAGAATTCTCTTGGTCGGTAATGCGGTCGGCATTTGATTGTAAGGAATTCTAGGTCAGATGAACAAAAGGACTTGAGTTCCAGTAAGTTGTTATGATTACACCATGAGTTGTTAATCAATAGGCATACCCCCCGCCCTTCTTCTTACCAGAAAGATGTTTGTTTCTGTCGGCGTGATGCATGAAGAAACCGGGTGGCTGTACCGACTCTGACAACATATCCCGAGTGAGCCATGTTTCCGTGAACAGAGAATGTTACAATCTCCGATGGTTCTCTGGAAGACAACTCGTGTCCTAATTTCCTCCACCTTGTTGTCTAGAGATTGGACATGGGTGAGTAATATGCTCAGAAGCAGTGGAGTCTGACCAGTAGGCCGCTCCATCTGCCTTTCCAGCGATGACCGCGTTGTTTTGGGTCGGCCTCTGGAATAAGATCCCATGTCCAGGGTGGAGGTCCGAACAAAGTATCCGCTTTGGGAAAGTCGTATTCCTGGTAGTAATGTTGGTAAGTTGACATCGCTTTTATATCCAGTAGTTCTTCCCGGCTGTTTGTAATAACACTTGAGATTCTCTGGGCTAACATTGTAAGAAATAAAACATAAAAAATGAATTACTGCATAGTTTCCTAAGGACCTAAAGCGAGGCAACCATCTCTGTCACCGCCATGTGAAGTCGGAAGTTTACATAAAGTCGGAAGTCTTTAAATGTTTACATGAAGTCGGAAGTCATTAAAACTTGTTTTTAAACCACTCCACAAATTTCTTGTTAACAAACTATAGTTTTGGCAAGTCCGTTAGGACATCTACTTTGAAGCATGACACAAGTAATTTTTCCAACAATTGTTTACAGACATATTATTTAACTTATAATTCACTGTATCACAATTCCAGTGGGTCAGAAGTTTACACACATTGTGTATCACAAGTTGACTGTGCCTTTAAACAGCTTGGAAAATTCCATAAAATTATGTCATGGCTTTAGAAGCTTCTGATAGGCTAATTGACATAATTTGAGTCAATTGGAGGTGAACCTGTGGATGCATTTCAAGGCCTACCTTAAAACTCAGTGCCTCTTTGCTTGACATCATGGGAAAATCAAAAAGAAATGAGCCAAGACCTCAGAAAAAAAATTGTAGACCTCCACATGTCTGGTTCATCCTTGGGAGCAATTTCCAAATGCCTGAAGGTACCACGTTAATTTTTACAAACAATAGTACGCAAGTATAAACACCAAGGGACCACGCAACCGTCATACTGCTCAGGAAGGAGACGCGTTCTGTCTCCTAGAGATGAACGTACCTTGGTGCGAAAAGTGCAAATCAATCCAGAACAACAGCAAAGGACCCTGTGAAGATGCTGGAGGAAGAAGGAAGAACCTACTGCTGCAAAACCGCCATAAAAAAGCCAGACTAAGGTTTGCAACTGCACATGGGGACAAAGATCATACTTTTTGGAGAAATATCCTCTTGTCTGATGAAAAAAAATACAACTGTTTGGCCATAATGACCATCGTTATGTTTGGAGGAAAAAGGGGGAGGCTTGCAAGCCGAAGAACACCATCCCAACCGTGAAGCATGGGGGTGGCAGCATCATGTTGTGAGGGTGCTTTGCTGCAGGAGGGACTGGTGCACTTCACAAAATAGATGGCATCATGAGGGGGGAAAATTATGTGGATATATTGAAGCAACATCTCAAGACATCAGTCAGGAAGTTAAAGCTTGGTCGCAAATGGGTCTTCCAAATGAATAATGACCCCAAGCAGACTTCCAAAGTTGTGGCAAAATGGCTTAAGGACAACCAAGTCAAGGTATTGGAGTGGTCATCACAAAGCCCTGACCTCAATCCAATAGAAAATGTGTGGGCAGAACTGAAAAAGCGTGCGCGAGCAAGGAGGCCTACAAACCTGACTCAGTTACACCAGCTCTGTCAGGAGGAATGGGCCAAAATTCACCCAACTTATTGTGGGAAGCTTGTGGAAGGCTACACAAAACGTTTGACCTATGTTAAACAATTTAAAGGCAATGCTACCAAAAACGAATTGAGTGTATGTAAACTTCTGACCAACTGGGAATGTGATGAAAGAAGTAAAAGCTGAAATAAATCATTCTCTCTACTATTATTCTGACATTTCACATTCTTAAAATAAAGTGGTGATCATAATTGACCTACAACAGGGAATTTTTACTTGGATTAAATGTCAGGAATTGTGAAAAACTGAGATTAAATGTATTTGGCTAAGGTGAATGTAAACTTCCGACTTCAACTGTACAGTCGTGGCCAAAAGTTTGAGAATGACATAAATATTAATTTCCACAAAGTTTGCTACTGCAGTGTCTTTAGATATTTTTCTCAGATGTTACTATGGACTACTGAAGTATAATTACAAGCATTTTATAAGTGTCCAAGGCTTTTGTTGACAATTACATGAAGTTGATGCAAAGAGTCAATATTTGCAGTGTTGACCCTTCTTTTTCAAGACCTCTGCAATCCGCCCTGGTATGCTGTCAATTAACTTCTGTGCCACATCCTGACTGATGGCAGCCCATTCTTGCATAATCAATGCTTGGAGTTTGTCAGAATTTCTGGGTTTTTGTTTGTCTGCCCGCCTCTTGAGGACTGACCACACTCACACACATCTGCCTGCTGCCATTCCTGAGCAAGATCTGTACTGGTGGTGCCCCAATCCCGTAGCTGAATCAACTTTAGGAGACGGTCCTGGTGCTTGCTGGACTTTCTTGAGCACCCTGAAGCCTTCTTCACAACAATTGAACCGCTCTCCTTGAAGTTTTTGATGATCTGATAAATGGTTGATTTAGGTGCAATCTTACTGGCAGCAATACCCTTGCCTGTGAAGCCCTTTTTGTGCAAAGCAATGATGACGGCACATATTTCCTTGCAGGTAACCATGGTTGACAGAGGAAGAACAATGATTCCAAGCACCACCCTCCTTTTGATGCTTCCAGTCTGTTATTCGAACTCAATCAGCATGATAGAGTGATATCCAGCCTTGTGCTCGTCAACACTCACACCTGTGTTAACGAGAGAATCCCTGACATGACGTCAGCTAGTCCTTTTATGGCAGGGCTCAAATGCAGTGGAAATGTTTTTGGGGGATTCAGTTCATTTGCATGGCCAAGAGGGACTTTGCAATTAATTACAGTTCATCTGATCACTCTTAATACCATTCTGGAGTATATGCAAATTCCCATGATACAAACTGAGGCAGCAGACTTTGTGAAAATTAATATTTGTGTCATTCTCAAAACTTTTGGCCACGACTGTACTAGACAAGTATGTGTGGTTTAGGTTAATGGTTCATTCATTGTGGACAGTGCCAATCAAACAGCAGAAAGGCACATTTGTCCATGTAATGTAGCTAATTAGCAAGAAATTATGTTTGCAAGCTGGAAACTTTGTAAAGTTACCTAAACATTGTGGTAAGTTATGTTATCTTTCTCTCCAACCAATGTACCTAAGATAGCTAACGTCATCCCCTTGTCAACATTGTTTTTAAGAAGGTTTGAATCAATTATGCTGCTGGAAAGCAACTATAGATAGACATAACAAGTTTGCGAGCTAGCTGATGACAGGTTACGTCAATTTAGCTTTCAGTAGATACATGAGCTCGCTAGTAGGTTATTTCTAAGTATTGTTTGATGTGGTGACGACAGTAGTCAGACAGACAACTTTACCAGGACAAGCAAGCTTTGACTCAAAATATAGGCCGATGTCAAGCTCTTCCAACATCTCTGATGATGCAAACTAAAGTACACTTTGTTTGCTTAGATACCCTCAAGTATCTGAAATGACATGATGTTTACTGAACATAAAAATCATGTAGTTACTTGCTATTACTGATGATAGAGCTAAATGTGCACAATTGCTTTGCATGGAATAATCAGAAATTAGTCTTTCTGACTGTGCTCCTCAAGAGGTGATCATATTACAACCAAATAATAAAACAAAAATTGGGGCAATCCCTTGAAAACCACAAATAGTTTTCAATGGTTTTAACAAGCTCGGGGTTTCCCTGCCGACCAGCAGGCAAATCGAACATCCTCTTGCAATTTTTATTGATAACAACTATACACACCTACATCTACCGTATCCATATTAGGACAGGCTTAGTTGGTGAGCCGGAGGCAACTCCTGCTGAGGCTGTCCAAACATGGACAATGTATATATCAGCAGAAAGGCACAAAATAGCTTAGCAGCAAAGTGCACTGGGCCCGGGCTGGCCTCTCCAACCATAGCCAGGCCAAAGATGTGGAAGTGTCTCTCAGGACTGGTGACAGCAGTGCCACAGTGCATGTGTGTGTGCATGCATACTAGCCTGCCTGTGTGTGTTTGAAAGAGAAAGACTGTGTGTGTGTGTGTGTGTGTGTGTGTGTGTGTGTGTGTGTGTGTGTGTGTGTGTGTGTGTGTGTGTGTGTGTGTGTGTGTGTGTGTGTGTGTGTGTGTGTGTGTGTGTGCTGGCCTGGTGACAGCAGTGTGATGGAGCAATGGTGCCGGGGGAAGAGAGAAAGAACAACAAACCACTGAAAGACTCCATCTAACTGCCACATTTAACTGCTTTCGGGCCTGAGATTGCACAGAGCATCAGGCTTGTGTTCTTTGTGTGTGTGTGTGTATGGGGGGGGGGGGGGGGGTCATGTGCATGTGCTTAACTGTACATCCGTGTGTGTCCATGCATGTGTACAGAGGGCTGTGACCAGTCTTGGAACCAGTATATGTCCAGTACCTGGTTGGAGGAATGTGGAACCAGTGTGTCCAGGGAGCCCAAAGCTCAGGGCCCATCATCCCACACTGCTGTCAAACAGCACCCCTGTACTTTCAGGGCCATTTTTCCAGGCCAGCACCCCACACCACTTCAAACAGACAGCCCAGCCATCACACATTCCACACCAACAAGACATCACTTTGAACCGTGGCGCCAGACACCGTTCCACCATGCCGGGAAGTCAATAGCGACATCATCGGAGCGCCGTGGCTCAAACCACCTCTAGTTACCTCCTTTCTGAGTTTGAGACTGATCCTCTTACAACAAGCTCTCACAGTTGCACTGCAGAATTAGATGTTTATCCAAGTTCCTCCAAACGTCAAATTTGGAAATTAAGGGTTAAGGTTAAGGGTTAAGATTTTGGATAGGGTTAAAACACTGTTTAGGCATTCATTCCAAATGGTGTAAATACACACCCACACACACACACACACACACACACAAGGCTTTGAGGAGCTGAAGTGTGAAGCAGTGTTAGACAAACAGTAGCTCTGTCTCCCAGGTAACGCTGACACATGCATACACACACACACCTCTGCAGTTATACCCAGGGCCCCTTGTATTATGGGTGGACTGTGAGTGGGAAGGGGACCCTTGTTATGGGTAAACAGTCGCCATGTGTGCATTTGTCACCAACATACACTCGCACACACTCCCACATGCAGTCACACACATGCAGATGCATGCACAGATGTACACACACATACTCACACACACGCGCGCACACACGCACACACACAAAAAAGCATACAAAATAGCTACACGTTTAGCTAACCAGCAAAGTCAAATACACATGCATTCACAAACTATCCAGCTCTTCAAAAACGCTGGTAACTTTCACACTTTGTCACTAAAATCTCCAACATGGCTCGAAAAGAATACAATGCCAACCTTCTCACTCTGAGCCTCTCTCCCACCTTCTCCTTCTCTCTGTCCCTCTCTCTCACCTTCTCCCTCTCTCTCCCTCTGACCATCTCACATTTATTTTGCTGAAACTCACTTTTGACATGAAGGAAGGTGTATGTCTATTCTCGGGGGCTGTGGGTGGATGGAGAGGTTGTTGCTCCTCAAACAGACTGACAGACAGGATTTCTGGGAAGGGGTGGATTTAGGAGCATAGGTGCACATTCCCATAGAATTACATAGGAGCTCTATGCACATTTCCATATACAGGTATAGATCAGCCCTGGCTCTGTTCCAATGTCCACACTACAATACTGTTATTTAAGAATGGAGCAATGTATTGACCATGCATTCTAAATGTTATATCAGTGTGGATATTGCCTGATCGCATGAATGTGTTTGCTCCTTTTCTCAGTGAGTTTATGTGCCTGACTTTTTCCTCAGTGAGTTTATGTGCATGTTTGTCTTCATGAGTGCATGCATTGGTGTATGCTTGTGTCTGTGCGTATGTGTAGGTGTTTGTGTGTACGTGTGTGTGTGCGCACAGTCTATCACTTGTGTTTGTATGTTGCTGTTATTTACAGCACTCTGCACTCTCTTCATAATGCCCCTGCCTAGACCTCACCTGCTGATTATCATAGACCTGCCAAAATCTCCAGGGAGACTTTCTCCTGATTCTGCACAAACACTCTCCAAACCCACAGATGTTAAATAACCCACCTCACCCAACCCAGTGCTGAGTCTGTCCAACAGTACTGTCTTCCAGAAACCCATCATTCTTCACCAGGTCAATGGTTTAGTCTCAAATGGCACCCTATTCCCTACATAGGGCATTACCATACTTTTGACCAGGGCCTATAGGGTTCTGGTCAAAAGTAGTGCACTATATAGGGAATATTATTTTTCTATTTGGTACAGGTAACTACCAAAATAATGGAAATTAGGAATACAAAGTATATTGAAAGCAGGTGCTTCCACACAGCTGTGGTTCCTGAGTTAATTAAGCAATTAACATCCCATCATGCTTAGGGTCAGATATAAAAATGCTGGGCAGGCCATTATTTTGGTTACCATGGCGATGCCCCAAAGATGACAATGCCCCCATTCACAGGGCATGAGTGGTCACGGAATGGTTTTATGAGCATGAAAACGATGCAAACCATATGCCATGGCCCTCTCAGTCACTAAATCTCAACCCAATTGAACACTGATGGGAGATTCTGGAGCACCGCCTGAGACAACGTTATCCACCACCATCAACAAAACACCAAATGCATCCTGACAATAGAGTTCCAGACACTTGTAGAATCTATGCCAAGGTGCATTGAATCTGGTCTGGCTGGTGCTGGCCCAATGCTCTATTAAGACACTTTATTTATTTTGGCAGTTACCTGTACCTTGCAATAGGCAAGCTCAATCAAATCAAATCAAACTTTGTGTCACATGCGCCAAATACAACAAGTGTAGACTTTACCGTGAAATGCTTACTTACAAGCCTTTAACCAACAGTTCAGTTCAAGAAGAGTTAAGAAAATATTTACCAAGTAGACTAAAATAAAAAGTAACACAATAAGAACAACAATAACAAAGCTCTATACAGGGGGCACCGGTACCGAGTCAGTGTTCGGGGGTACAGGTTAGTTGAGGTCATTTGTACATGTAGGTGGGGGTGAAGTGACAATGCATAGATAATTAACAGTGAGTAGCAGCAGTGTACAAAAGGGAGGTGGGAGGGGGGGTCAAGGTAAATTGTCTGGTGGCGATTTTATTAATTGTTCAACAGTCTTATGTCTTGGGGGTAGAAGTTGATGAACCTTTTGGTCCTAGACTTGGCGCTCTGGTAGCGCTTGCCGTGCGGTAGCAAAGAAAACGGTCTATAACTTGGGTGACGAGTCTCTGACAATTTTATGGGTTTGTCGAGGCACTTATATGAAGCCGCTGACTGAGGGGGTGTACTCCTCAATGCCATTGGATGAATCCCGGAACATGTGCTAGCAAGACAGTCCTGTAGTGTTTAATCCGCGTCATTTGACCACTTCCGTATTCAGTGAGTCACTCATACTTCCTGCTTTAGTTTTTGCTTGTAAGCAGGAATCAGGAGAATAGAATTATGATCAGATTTGGCAAAAGGAGGGTGGGGGAGAGCTTTGTACGTATCTTTGTGTGTGGAGTAAAGGTTTCTAGGATTTCTTTTCGTCTGGTTGCACATGTGACATGCTGGTAAAAATTTGGGAATATGGATTGAATTTGTCCTCATTAAAGTCCCCGGCTGCTAGGAGCGCTGCTTCTGGGTGAACATTTTCTTCTTTGCTTATGGCCTTATAAAGTTGGTTGAGAGCGGTCTTAGTGCCTGTTTCGTGCTGTGGTGGTGAATAGACGGTTACGAATAATATAGATGAGAACTCTCTTGGTAGATAGTGTGGTCTACAGCTTATCATAAGGTACTCTACCTCAGGCGAGCAATACCTCGAGACTTCTTTTAATATTAGACATCTCTCACCAGCTGTTATTGACAAATAGACACACACTCCCATCCCTTACCAGAGGTAGCGTCTCTGTTCTGCCAGTGCATGGAAAATCCCTCTAGCTCAGGATCAAGCCCAGATAAAGTATTTGAAATGACTTCAAATAGAACTTGAACCCAGACTGGACTGTGGTTTTTCATTGAGGACTGATACTGTCCCAGACAGAAAAACTGGGCAAAACCGCTTGAAATTACATCATAAATGACGTTGGGGTTAGGCTAAGTCAATTGGCTCACCTCAATGGTCCTTATAGGTTTAAGGTAATCTTAACTTTATTGGGTTTATCTGTGGAGGTGCGTCACTGGCTCTTTGGTGGACTTAAGTCAGAGTCAGTCCAGCACGTTCTTTTTGACCCCCAGATAGTGTAGGCCTGTACAGATAAAGTCCTCTAAGGCAAATCTATCACTTAACACAGCCAGAGACAGAAAGTGAGACAGAGACGCAGACTCCTACTGTATATTCGTAGGGCCCTGATGTTTTCCTGAGTGTATGGTCTATTCTATAGGCAATAACTACAGCTGAGTTTTTCCTGGTCAGGTCAAATGGTGCTGTGTGCTCATAACACCCAATGGACTTTGATAACTACAGTCTAAACATCAGCAAAGTTGACGTTCTGTAGAATTCAAACTGGCGCCTTGCTGGCACTGACATTGCACCAATGCTCTAAAACACTCCTTGCCTGTACCCTCTTTATGAGCTAACAAACTTTATAGGTCAAATGACCCCGCTTCAACCGAGCACATCTAACCTTGCACATGTGGCCAGCACGTCTCCTAGGTTATGGGTTCTATTAACGGTGCCGGACCGCTCAGTAACATAATTCGAGACCTTCTGCTGTTTTCCTTCCCCTGTCAACATCTCCATAGTAACCAGCACCTACTTAAAGACTAATGGGTATAGACAACCCCTTCACCCCCAACCAAACCCAGGGGTTAAAGTTCTGTGTCACTGCGACGGATTTCCGTCGTATGGATTCTAGAGAGGTCCTTTTTTAGATTTCCTCTGTTATGCTGTGTACACTGAACTGACATGCATGACTGTTGCTCATACTCCATGTTCAGATGAAGGGAATTAAACAATATATAATGCTCACCATCGCAGCGTTCAACTCAAACAGTGGCGTGTACGGTATTGTAGCTGCTGATGTAATTCAAACCTATACTTTATAACTCAGGATGTGATATTTTTACCATGTACTGTTGTTATTAAAACAAAATCAGACAAGCCCATAGTAGAATATTTTACCTATTTACCTAGACAGCTTCTTGTTGTGTGGTCTATGAGAGATAAATATTCCTCTCGAGGCACATTCAAGTTGTGAGATCCATAGGGATTCATCATTATTCACAATTCAATCAGGATTATCTGTAATCATGGTATCATCCACATTAATGTAAAAGTGTTTAGAAACATATTCTGACTCCAAAATGTCACCATACATTATTTACCATTCCTTTCTATTGGGCACAAACTAACCTGAAACACAACCAAAACGCACTGCAAATGCATCCAACAAGTGTGTAGAGTCACAAGTTTGATGTAGTTATAGTTTGTTAGGAATATGGGACCAAATACTCAACTTTTGACTGGTGTATTTATAAGAATCTTTAGGGATGTGAATAATTTTGACCACTAGCTTCTTCAGAAAAAAATTATATTAGTTGTTTAATAAAATCTCTTAGTCTGATACTCTGTATTAGTATAAAATAATATAATTTCCCTTTTTTTTTTAGCTTACAATATAGCTCAGTATTTGTATGATCTATTTTATGCAGTCATTATTGCTCATCTTTATCAAGGATGTCAATAATTTTCAACCCCACTAGCCTATATGCATATTCCAATATGTTAAAATATTTGTAACATAATTTTTACCAATATGTTATTGGGCTCATTTCTGGAGGTGGGAATTGTATTTTATATGGTGCCAGTATAATTTTTATTTTCATTCATTTTGGAGTAGAATGTCCTTTTTAAAAAATCACCAGGACTGAGCTTTCCCGGACCCCATGTGGACTGGAATTGGTCAAACTCACGGTTTAATACATGCAGGCTACAAAATTACCCTCTTTCCCTAAAAAGCATGATGGTAATTACTTGTTTTTACATGAAAGGTGGGGTTGACTTGGACACGCAGACAATCGATCAGAGATCGACTTCAGTTTCAGTAATGGATTTGTTTTCTTGCTTGAACCTCAAACCCCTCTGACAAAAACAGGGATGGAATGGGGCCATGGTCATGCAAGCCTGCCGCCATAGCAACAGCAGAATTTGCCTGCCGACCACCCAAAACAATCCGAGAAGATTCCTGTGACATTGTTACTGTCATTCAACATGTTGAAGAAGTTGTGCAAGTTCAAAGAGAGAGAGAGAAGGAGGGAGAGAGACAGCGAGAGAGCGAGAGAGATGGGAAGAAGCGTTGGCGATGCACATCTCAAACGCCATCAGATGATAGTTTACTCTACTTCTCATTAATTGTATGAGGAAATGAAATGTAGTGTATTTTGACTACTACAAACCTACCAAATCTATATGCTTTGATTGTCTGCTTTAGGATTCTACCACCTTGGCAAATGACACGCCCTGTCTAAGCCGGGGGAGGGGTGGAATTGTTTTAAAATGATCATACCAAGGATTATTTAGCTATTTGATTTTGAATTATAAGACCCCTTAAGGTATCAAAAAAAGATGTACAAAAATGATTGGATAAAACATTGAATTTAGGCTCCCGAGTAGCGCAGCGGTCTAAGGCACTGCATCGCAGTGCTTGAGGCGTCACTACAGATCCATGTTCGATCCCAGGCTGAAATGCAGCCAGCCGCGACCGGAAGACCCATGAGGCGGCGCACAATTGGCCTAGCGTCGTCCAGGTTAGGGGATTTCCTTGTCCCATCATGCTCTAGCGACTCCTTGTGGTGGACCCGGCGCATGCACGCTGACTTCGGTAGAAAGCCATGCCTCCTCCGACACATTGGTGCGGCTGGCTTCCGGGTTAAGCGAGCTATGTGTCAAGAGGCAGTGTGGCTTGGCAGGATCGTGTTTCGGAGGACGCAGCTCTCTTGACGTTCGCCTCTCCCGAGTCCGTATGGGAGGTGCAGCGATGGAACAAGACTGTAACTACCAACTGGATGTCACTAAAAAGGAGTAAAAAAATATAATAGTAACATTGAATTTGGCATTACTGCAATTAGCTAATAGAAACGCATTGAAAAACAGATTCACTACATGTAGTATCTGTTTTATATCTGAGAGATTTAAGAAAGATTAGTATCTTGTATTTATCCCTTTATTTTAGGCACTGAACTATCTCTATATATACATCCATTATTTTTTTAAGGTACCGTGGACCTTCAGCGTCCTACAGAAAAACGAAGAAGACCATCATGCTCGTAAGAGTCTCATCTTTCAATAGAGTGATCAACATACGATTAGGTGAGAAGACCGATTTTCGGGATGTCTCATGGTCTGACAAACACCGCTCTAGCTCTGCCACCTTCCCCCGCAGATGCAGAAGGGCGATATCGGTTGATGCGGTGGATTGAGACGCAGTCCATGCAAAAATATCTTTAGCTTAAACAGGTGGATTTTGATGGGGATTTTTTTAATTAGGTTAATTCAATTTCCATGGGGAAGCGACCATTGTAGGCTAAGGGTTAATCCCATTTTAAGAAAATCTGGTAATGAAATGTGGCCAGTCTAGGCAGCATGTCAGGGGTTAGCGGGTAAGGGTTAGAGGTCAGGGTCCAGCTCCATGCTGCTCGGAATGGGAGGGCTGACTGACGTTGGCGTCGGATGGAGGTGGCACTTGAGCTGTTCTTTTTTTCTCGTTCTCACATTCCAACCTTTCCATTTCCTGTCCTTTGAAAGGTAATATCATAGCAACTAGAATAAGCCGACTTCAAAACACAGGGTAGGTGGCTGGCTGTCATTTCTTCCATGTGTCTACCTCTACCACACACAGTGTATGTGCATGCACACACAGTCCGCAGTCCATCACTTGGAATTAGTGAAAAGTCGACAGATATTTCCAAAGGCAGCGTTCTGAGTGTTAACCATGATCATGGCATTTATCCTGCTTTTTACTCACCTGTAGAGTACATAGTCATCAAATGGTTCCCAAGGACATACAAGATCTTCAGCTCATAATAATATATTTTCATTCAACTGGTAGTTATACTAAAGGGTAGTGGAGGGAGAGAGAGAAGACATCGAGAGAGGACACAGAGAGGGAGAGAGACAAACATACATCAATGAGCATGAAACCCTACACTCTTGGGAAAACAGGTGATATCTAGAACCAATATAAAAGGATTCTTTGGCTGTCCCAATAGGAGAACCCTTTGAAGAACTCTTTTTGATTTCAGGTAGAACCCGTTTGGTTCCAGGTAGAACACGTTTGAGTTCCATATAGAACCCTTTCCACAGGGTTCCACATGGAGCGCAAAAGGGTTCTACCTGGAACCAAAAAGGGTTCTCCTATGGGGACAGCTGAAGAATCCCTTTGGAACCCTGTTCTAAGAGCGTAAAGTTTTAAAACACCTACTCATTCAAGGGTTTTTCTTTATTTTTACTATTTTCTACATTGTAGAATAATAGTGAAGACATCAAATATGAAATCATACATATGGAATGATGTAGGAACCAGAAAAGTGGTAAACAAATCAAAATACATTTTATATTTGAGATTCTTCAAATGGCCACCCTTTAAACCTGTTAGGGCTAGGGGGCAGCATTTGCACGTCTGGATAAAAAAAATGTACCCGATTTAATCTGGTTACTAATCCTACCCAGTAACTAGAATATGCATATACTTATTATATATGGATAGAAAACACTCTAAAGTTTCTAAAACTGTTTGAATGGTGTCTGTGAGTATAACAGAACTCATTTGGCAGGCAAAACCCTGAGACATTTTCTGACAGGAAGTGGATACCTGATGTGTTGTATTGACTTTAAACCTATCCCATTGAAAAACACAGGGGTTTAGGAATATTTTGGCACTTCCTATTGCTTCCACTAGATGTCACCAGCCTTTACAAAGTGTTTTGAGTCTTCTGGAGGGAGATCTGACCGAACAAGAGCCATGGAACGATGATGTCCCATTAGACACCTGGCGCGCGAGTTCATGTTGGGTACCCTCGTTCCAATACGTTATAAAAGAGTATGCATTCGTCCACCTTGAATATTATTCATGTTCTGGTTAAAAAAGGCCCTAATGATTTATGCTATACAACGTTTGACATGTTTGAACGAACGGAAATATATTTTTTCCCCTCGTTCATGACGAGAAGTCCGGCTGGCTTAGATCATGTGCGAACAAGACGGAGATTTTTGGACATAAATGATGAGCTTTTTTGAACAAAACTACATTCGTTATGGACCTGTGATACCTGGAAGTGACATCTGATGAAGAGAATCAAAGGTAATGGATTATTTACATAGTATTTTCGATTTTAGATCTCCCCAACATGACGTCTAGTCTATATCGCAACGCGTATTTTTCTGGGCGCAGTGCTCAGATTATTGCAAAGTGTGATTTCCCAGTAAGGTTATTTTTAAATCTGGCAAGTTGATTGCGTTCAAGAGATGTAAATCTATAATTCTTTAAATGACAATATAATATTTTACCAATGTTTTCTAATTTTAATTATTTAATTTGTGACGCTGACTTGACTGCCGGTTATTGGAGGGAAACGATTTCCTCAACATCAATGCCATAGTAAAACGCTGTTTTTGGATATAAATATGAACTTGATAGAACTAAAAATGCATGCATTGTCTAACATAATGTCCTAGGAGTGTCATCTGATGGAGATTGTAAAAGGTTAGTGCATCATTTTAGCTGGTTTTATGGTTTTGGTGACCCTGTCTTTGACTTGACAAAACATTACACACAACTCTTGTAAATGTACTGTCCTAACATACTCTAAATTTATGCTTTCGCCGTAAAACCTTTTTGAAATCGTAAAACGTGGTTAGATTAAGGAGATGTTTATCTTTGAAATGGTGTAAAATAGTTGTATTTTTGAAAAATTTGAATTTTGACATTTATTTGGATTCAAATTTGCCGCTCTTGAAATGCACCTGCTGTTGATGGAGTGCACCACGGGTGGCACGCTAGCGTCCCACCTAGCCCATAGAGGTTAACCTTGATGACAGCTTTTCACATGGTTGGCATTCTCTCAAACAGCTTCACCTGGAATGCTTTTCCAACAGTCTTGAAGGAGTTCCCGCATATGCTAAGCACGTGTTGGCTGCTTTTCCTTCGCTCTGCGGTACGACTCATCCCAAACCATCTCAATTTGGTTGGCTGCTTTTCACAAAGACACGGAGGTTGGAACCAAAAATCTCCAATTTAGACTCCAGACCAAAAGACAAATTTCCACTGGTCTAATGTCAATTTCTCGTGTTTCTTGGCCCAAGAAAGTCTCTTCTTCTTATTGCTGTCCTTTAGTAGTGGTTTCTTTGTAGCAATGCAACCATGATGGCCTGATTCACACAGTCTCCTCTGAACAGTTGATGTTGAGATGTGTCTGTTACTTGAACACTGTGAAGCATTTATTTGGGCTGCAATTTCTGAGTTTGGTAGCTCTAATGAACTAATCCTCTGCAGCAGGGGTAACTCTGGGTCTTCCATTCCTGTGGCGGTCCTCATGATAGCCATTTTCATCATAGCACATGCTGGATTTTGCAACTGCACTTGAAGAAATGTTCCAAGTTCTTGAAATACTGTATTGACTGACCTTCATGTCTTTTAAAATAATGATGGACTGCCATTTCTCTTTGCTTATTTTAGCTGTTCTTGCCATAATTTGGTATTTTATCAAATAGGGCTATCTTCTCTATACCCCCCACCTTTTCACAACACAACTGGCTCAAACGCATTAACCTGTTGGGGCTACAGGTTAGCAATGAACCCCGAGCCGGGATTGCTAACAAGGCTGGAAATTCAAAACATCAAAAATCTAATAATTTCAATTTCTCAAACAATCAACTATTTTACACAATTTAAATGATAAATATCTCCTTAATCTAACCACATTGTTCGATTTTCAAAGAGGCTTTACGGCAAAAGCATAAAGTTAGATTATGTTAGGACAGTACATAGCCACAAAAGTACAAACATCCATTTTCAATTCAAGGTCAGGCGTCACCAAAAGCAGAAACCAGCTTGAATTATGCACTAACTTTTGTCAATCTCCATCAGATGACACTCCTAGGACATTATGTTATACAATACATGCATTTTTTGTTCCATCAAGTTCATATTTATATCCAAAAACAGCATTTTACAGTAGCGTGAAATTCAGATTTTTTTCTTCTCTGAAATGCTTCCGGTGAACATAACAAAATTACTATTCGAAAACATTGGTAAATTATAATATTGTCATTCAAAGAATAATATATTATCATCTCGTAATTGCTACCAAATGGCCAGATCTCAAAATAACTTTACTGGGAAATCACATTTTGCAATAAACGGGGTGCTATGCTAAGAACAACAGGCTATGCTATACAGTTAGCATCATCTAAAATCGATAATAACATTGTAAATATCCCCTTACCTTTGATTATCTCCATCAGAAGACAGGCATCCCAGGTCCGGAAGGCATCCCAGGTCCGGAACAAATGTGGTTTCTTTTGACAAAGTTCATAATTTATGTCCAAATAACACCAAGTACTTAGCGTTCATTATGCTCCCACAAAACGTGGTGGGGGACTGTAAAATCACGCCGAAAAGCTAAAAAAACCTAGTAAATAATCTATTTATGTTCGTTCAAACATGTCAAATGTTGTTTAGCATTAATCTTTTGATCCATTTTTAACGTTAAACATCAGTAATATTTTCACACAACCTATCCTATGTCGAGATAAACAATGAAGACAAAACTCACGTTTCTCAGATTTATGCGCAGGCGCAAAAAAATGAAGTGATGACATGTCAACTTCCTTGGATTCTAATTTGCTCTCTGTTTATCATAGACGCTTCAAACAACTTTATAAAGATCGTTGACATCTAGTGGAAGCCGTAGGTGTTGCGAAATGAATCCTTTCTCACTATGGTATCTATAAAACAATGACACTAAATAGTACAGTCACAAAATTCACATTTTTTTTTTATCTATTTTTCACAGGTTTTTGCCTGCAATATGAGTTTTGTTATACTTACAGACACCATTCAAACTGTTTTAGAAAATTCAGAGTGTTCTCTATCCGAATGTGTTAATAATATGCATATCCTAGCTTCTGAGTTGGTGTAGGAGGCAGTTAAAAATGGGCACATATTTTTTTCAAAATGTCTCAATACTGCCCCCGAGCCACAACAGGTTTTAAGAAGGAAAGACATTCCACAAATGTACTTTTCAGAAGGCACACCTGTTAATTGAAACGCATTCCAGGTGACTACCTCATGAAGCCACTGTTCCTAGGCCGTCATTGAAAATAAGAATTTGTTCTTAACTGACTTGCCTAGTTAAATAAAGGTAAAAAAAGAAACAAAGCTGGTTGAGAGAATGCCAAGAGTCTGCAAAGCTGTCATCAAGGCAAAGGGTGGCTATTAGAAGAATCTAAAATATATTTTGATTTGTTTATCACTTTTTTGGTTACTACATGATTCCATATGTGGTATTTCATAGTTCTGATGTCTTCACTATTATTCTACAAGGTAGAAAAAAAACTTTTGACCGGTAGTGTATGTGTGTGTCCCAAATCACACCCTATTCCATTTATAATACAATTCATTGGACAAGGGCCCATGGGACTCTGGTCAAAGATCGTGCACTATAAAGGGAACAGGGTGCCATGTGGGACTATGCAGATACTTAACTACAGCATACTATGAGGGAGACAGTGAGCAAATGAGGGGAAAAAAGGAGGAAGAAGGCTTGTTTGACAGGCAGGTCACAGCTTAGGGAAAACAGAGAGATGAAAGAGGGAGAGAGAGAGAAATAGGAGGGAGCACACGTTCAGCAGTCTCAGCCTACATGATCATAGAGCCCCGCTGAAAGCTCACAGAACAATGGCCCCACTGTGTGTGTGTGTGTGTGTGTGTGTGTGTGTGTGTGTGTGTGTGTGTGTGTGTGTGTGTGTGTGTGTGTGTGTGTGTGTGTGTGTGTGTGTGTTTACCTCTGACAAGGACCAAAAGGTCCTGCTCTCCTCTATTCTCCTATTCTCCCCCTCCCTCCTCCTCTTTTCCTCCTCTCCTCACTTCCCGTACCCTTTGCAGCCAGCTCCTTTCCTCCTTTCTTCATCCCTCATACTCCATAGCTTCTCAAAAGATGAAAGGGGGATGAGATACTGTAAAACCAGGTAAAGAGTGCAGGATGGAAAGAGGAAAAGTGACAAAAACAAATCAAATCTTATTGGTCACATACACATGGTTAGCAGATGTCAATGTGAGTGTAGCAAAATGCTTGTGCTTCTAGTTCCGACCGTGCAGTAATATTTAACAAGTAATCTAACAATTTCACAACTACCTTATACACACAAGTGTAAAGGAATGATTAAGAATATGTACATATAAATATATGGATGAGCGATGGCCGAACGGCATAGGCAAGATGCAGTAAATGGTATAGAGTACAGTATATACATATGAGATGAGTAATGTAGGGTATGTGAACACTATATAATGTGGCATTGTTTAAGTGACTAGTGATACATTTATTACATCCAATTATTAATTATTAAAGTGGCTAGAGACTGAGTCTGTATGTTGGTAGAAGCCACTCAATGTTAATGATGGCAGTTTAACAGTCTGATGGCCTTGAGATAGAAGCTGTTTTTCAGTCTCTCTGTCCCAGCTTTGATGCACCTGTACTGACCTCGCCTTCTGGATGATAGCGGGGTGAACAGGTAGTGGCTCGGGTGGTTGTTGTCCTTCAGGATCTTTTTGGCCTTCCTGCGACATCGGGTGGTGTAGGTGTCCTGGAGGGCAGGTAGTTTGCCCCCAGTGATGCGTTGTGCAGACCTCACTACCCTCTGGAGAGCCTTACGGTTGTGGGCGGAGCAGTTGCCGTACCAGGCGGTGATACAGCCCGACAGGATGCTCTGAGTGTTTTAGGTGACAAGCCAAATTTCTTCAGCCTCCTGGGGTTGAAGAGGCGCTTTAGTGTCTTTTTCACCACGCTGTCTGTGTGAGTGGACCACTTCAGTTTGTCCGTGATGTGTACGCCGAGGAACTTAACTTTCCACCTTCTCCACTACTGTCCCATCGATGTGGATAGGGGGTGCTCCCTTTGCTGTTTCCTGAAGTCCACAATCATCTCCTTTGTTTTGTTGACGTTGAGTGTGAGGTTATTTTCCTGACACCACACTCCGAGGGCACTCACCTCCTCCCTGTAGGCCGTCTCGTCGTTGTTGGTAATCAAGCCTACCACTGTAGTGTCGTCTGCAAACTTGTTGACTGAGTTGGAGGTGTGCATGGCCATGCAGTCATGGGTGAACAGGGAGTACCGGAGAGGACTGAGAACACACCCTTGTGGGGCCCCAGTGTTGAGGATCAGCGGGGTGGAGATGTTGTTTCCTACCCTCACCACCTGGGGGCGGCCCGTCAGAAAGTCCAGGACCCAGTTGCACAGGGCGGGGTCGAGACCCAGGGACTCGAGCTTAATGACGAGTTTGGAGGGTACTATGGTGTTAAATGCTGAGCTGTAATCGATGAACAGCATTCTTACATAGATATTCCTCTTGTCCAGATGGGTTAGGGCAGTGTGCAGTGTGGTTGCGATTGCGTCGTCTGTGGACCTATTGGGGTGGTAAGCAAATTGGAGTGGGTCTAGGGTGTCAGGTAGGGTGGCGGTGATATGATCCTTGACTAGTCTCTCAAAGCACTTCATGATAATGGAAGTGAGTGCTACGGGGCGATAGTAATTTAGTTCAGTTACCTTAGCTTTCTTGGGAACAGGAACAATGGTGGCCCTCTTGAAGCAAGTGGGAACAGCAAACTGGGAGAGGGATTGATTGAATATGTCCGTAAACACACCAGCCAGGCTGGTCTGCGCAAGCTCTGTGGATAGGAATGCCGTCTGGGCCGGCAGCCTTGCAAGGGTTAACACGTTTAAATGTTTTACTCATGTTGGCTGCGTTGAAGGAAAGCTCGCAGGTTTTGGTAGCGGGCCGTGTCATTGGCACTGTGTTGTCCTAAAAGCGAGCAAAGAAGTTGTTTAGTTTGTCTGGGAGCAAGACATTGGTGTCCGCGACGGTGCTGGTTTTCTTTTTGTATTCTGTGATTGACTGTAAACCCTGCCACAAACGTCTTGTGTCTGTGCCTGTAACGCCCTGGCCATAGAGAGGGGTTTTTTGTTCTTTATTTTGGTTAGGCCAGGGTGTTACATTGGGTGGGCGTTCTATGTTTTGTTTCTATGTGTTTGTATTTCTTTGTTTTGGGCCGAGTGTGGCTCCCAAATCAGGCACAGCTGTAGTTCGTTGCTGTTGATTGGGAGTCACACATAAGTGCATGTTTTTCTGTTGGGGTTTGTGGGTAATTGTTCTTGTTACAGTGTTTGCACCTGACAGGACTGTGTTGACTGTCAGATTATTGTTTTTGTAATTGTATAGTGTTCTGTTTCATTGAATATATCATGAACACTAACTCCGCTGCACCTTGGTCTTCTTCCGACGACAGCCGTTACAGTGCCGTTGAATTGCAACTCTACTTTGTCTTTATACTGAAGCTTAGCTTGTTTGACTGCCTTGCGGAGGGAATAGCTACACTGTTTGTATTATTTCATGTTTCGTGTCGCCTTGCCATGATTAAAAGCAGCAGTTCGCGCTTTCAGTTTTAGGCGAATGCTGCCATCAATCCACTGTTTCTGGTTAGGGAAGGATTTAATGGTCACTGTTGGTACCACATCACCGATGCACTTGCTAATAAACTCGCTCACCGAATCAGCGTATACATCAATGTTATTGTCCAATGCTATCCGGAACATATTCCACTCCACGTGATCAAAGCAATCTTGAAGCGTGGAATCAGAATGGTCGGACCAGCGTTGATCAGACCTGAGCACGGACGTTTCCTGTTTTAGTTTCTGTCTATAGGCTGGGAGCAACAAAATGTAGTCGTGGTCAGATTTGCCAAAAGGAGGGCGAGGGAGGGCTTTGTATGTGTCATGGAAATCAGGGTAGCAATGATCCAGGGTGTTGCCAGCCCGGGTCGCACATTCGATATGCTGATAAAATTTAGGGAGCCTTGTTTTCAGATTGGCCTTGTTAAAATTCCCAGCTACAATAAATGCAGCCTCAGGATATGTGGTTTCCAGTTTACATAGGGTCCAATGAAGTTCTTTCAGGGCTGTCGAGTTGTCTGCTTGGGGGATATACACGGTTGTGATTATAATCGAAGAGAATTCTCTTGGTAGATAATGCGGTCGGCATTTGATCGTAATGAATTCTAGGTCAGGTGAACAAAAGGACTTGAGTTCAACGGAGGTATTTGATAGCGTGAAAGCATGGTTTGTAGATGTGAATGTGAGCCTGTGTGTGTGCGTGCTATACTAAGTTTCAAGTCATATTAACAGTTAATGCTCTCTGTGTTGAGCATGTCCTCTCTCTACACCTGTAGGAAGATAGGGTAAGAAAAAGAGAGAAGAATGGAACGGAGAGGTAGAAGGATGAAGGGATGATCTATGTGCCTCATCATTGACCTCCTGATCTCTCTTCTCCCAACCCCTTAGATGTAAAGTCCCCTACCTAGGGGACTTTGAGAGATTCTCGACAGTTCCGACCAACAACGTTGTGTACAGAGCACTCTGTGAACGGCGCAATATTATTGATGAACACTGCGTGAAAGAGCTGGTTGTTCTGGGGAGAAGCTATACGAACATGCCTGGTGACCAAATTGATGACTGTATGTCGCGCAGCTGAGAGTCGAGTGGAAATGAATGTGGATTCGCTGGCAATAACAGCAGCATAGCTCTAGTTAAAATATGTAAAATGAAGTGCTGTTTGTTTCGATGGCCGAGGGAGAATTGGTCACCATCCAGGTATCACCGTGACATGCCAATTAGCTAAAGTTACAACAAGCCAGTGTGAATTACCAATGCAACGGTGTTGTATCTAGGTGATTGCTGATGTGAGTTGCTTCCCACTGGGCAGCAGTTTTTTTCTACTGGGCAGTTGTATTACATATCGCCGGCCGTAACTAACGTGGCCAATTTGTTCCATCCCACTTGATCATTTTTTGAGTAGGATAGCTGCCTACACGAGAAATAACTTGTAATATTGATAGGAACCATCTGGATATCACTGTGATACAGTCTACTGCTCAATGAGGAGACTTTGCGCAGCAAGCAACATAACAACACGAGGCAAACTGTTCTTCGCTCCCTCTTGCCGAGCACTGCTGTCCCATAAGGAGAGGAAAGTAGCTAGCTAGTCTAGCCAATATCAGGTGACAGCTAAAGCACATTTATTGCAGCTAGTGATTTTCACCGAAAATGTACAACTACAGTGGCTTGCAAAAGTATTCACGTCCCTTGGCATGTTTCCTATTTTGTTGCCTTACAACCTGGAATTAAAATGGATTTTTAGGGGGTTTGTATCATTTGATTTACAAAACACACATCACTTTGAAGATGCAAAATATTTTTTCTTGTGAAACAAACAAGAAATAAGACAAAAAAACTAAACTTGAGCATGCATAACTATTCACCCCCCCAAAGTCAATACATTGTAGAGACAACTTTTGCAACAATTACAGCTGCAAGTATCTTGGGGTATGTCTCTATAAGCTTGGCTCATTTAACCTGTTAGGGCTAGGGGGCAGTATTTGCACGGCTGGATAAAAAAATGTACCCGATTTAATCTGGTTACTAATCCTACCCAGTAACTAGAATATGCATATACTTATTATATATGGATAGAAAACACTCTAAAGTTTCTAAAACTGTTTGAATGGTGTCTGTGAGTATAACAGAACTCATTTGGCAGGCAAAACCCTGAGACATTTTCTGACAGGAAGTGGATACCTGATGTGTTGTATTACCTTTAAACCTATGCCATTGAAAAACACAGGGGCTGAGGAATATTTTGGCACTTCCTATTGCTTCCACTAGATGTCACCAGCCTTTACAAAGTGTTTTGAGTCTTCTGGAGGGAGATCTGACCGAACAAGAGCCATGGAACGATGATGGCCCATTAGACACCTGGCGCGCGAGTTCATGTTGGGTACCCTCGTTCCAATACGTTATAAAAGAGAATGCATTCGTCCACCTTGAATATTATTCATGTTCTGGTTAAAAAAGGCCCTAATGATTTATGCTATACAACGTTTGACATGTTTGAACGAACGTAAATATATTTTTTCCCCTCGTTCATGACGAGAAGTCCGGCTGGCTTAGATCATGTGCTAACAAGACGGAGATTTTTGGACATAAATGATGAGCTTTTTTGAACAAAACTACATTCGTTATGGACCTGTGATACCTGGAAGTGACATCTGATGAAGAGAATCAAAGGTAATGGATTATTTACATAGTATTTTCGATTTTAGATCTCCCCAACATGGCGGCTAGTCTGTATCGCAACGCGTATTTTTCTGGGCGCAGTGCTCAGATTATTGCAAAGTGTGATTTCCCAGTAAGGTTATTTTTAAATCTGGCAAGTTGATTGCGTTCAAGAGATGTAAATCTATAATTCTTTAAATGATAATATTTTACCAATGTTTTCTAATTTTAATTATTTAATTTGTGTTGCTGACTTGACTGCCGGTTATTGGAGGGAAACGATTTCCTCAACATCAATGCCATAGTAAAACGCTGTTTTTGGATATAAATATGAACTTGATAGAACTAAAAATGCATGCATTGTCTAACATAATGTCCTAGGAGTGTCATCTGATGGAGATTGTAAAAGGTTAGTGCATCATTTTAGCTGGTTTTATGGTTTTGGTGACCCTGTCTTTGAATTGACAAAACATTACACACAACTCTTGTAAATGTACTGTCCTAACATACTCTAAATTTATGCTTTCGCCGTAAAACCTTTTTGAAATCGTAAAACGTGGTTAGATTAAGGAGATGTTTATCTTTCAAAGGGTGTAAAATAGTTGTATGTTTGAAAAATTTGAATTTTGACATTTATTGGGATTCAAATTTGCCGCTCTTGAAATGCACCTGCTGTTGATGGAGTGCACCACGGGTGGGACGCTTGCGTCCCACCTAGCCCATAGAGGTTAACCATTGGGATTTTTGTCCATTCTTCAAGGCAAAACTGCTCCAGCTCCGAAGGTGAACCTCCGTCCCAGTCTCAAATCTCTGGAACACTGAAACAGGTTTCCCTCAAGAATTTCCTTGTATTTAGCGCCATCCATCATTCCTTCAATTCTGACCAGCTTCCCAGTCCCTGCTGATGAAAAACATCCCCACAGCATGATGCTGTCACCACCATGCTTCACTGTGGGGATGGGGTTCTCTGGGGGATGAGAGGTATTGGGTTTGCGCCAGACGTAGTGTTTTCCTTGATGGCCAAAAAGCTCAATTTTAGTCTCATCTGACCAGAGTACCTTCTTCCATATGTTTGTGGAGTCTCCGAAATGCCTTTGGGTGAACACCAAAGCCCAGCTCTGTGGAGAGTACGGCTTAAAGTGATCCTATGGACAGATACTCCAATCTCCACTGTGGAGCTTTGCAGCTCCTTCAGGGTTATCTTTGGTCTCTTTGTTGCCTCTCTGATTAATGCCCTCCTTGCCTGGTCCATGAGTTTTGGTGGGCGGCCCTCTCTTGGCAGGTTTGTTGTTGTGCCATATTCTTTCCGTTTTTTTAATAATGGATTTAATGGTGCTCTGTGGGATGTTCAAAGTTTTGGATAATTTTTTATAACCCAACCCTGATCTTTACTTCTCCACAACTTTGTCCCTGACCTGTTTGGAGAGCTCCTTGGTCTTCATAATGCCGCTTGCTTGGTGGTGCCCCTTGCTTAGTGGTGTTGCAGACTCTGGGGCCTTTCAGAACAGGTGTATATATACTGAGATTATGTGACAGATCATGTGACACTTAGATTGCACACAGGTGGACTTTATTGAACTACTTATGTGACTTCTGAAGATAATTGGTTGCACCAGATCTTATTTAGGGGCTTCATTTCAAAGGGGGTGATACATATGCACGCACCAGTTTTCATTTTTTTATTTATTTTTTTATTTATTTTTTTAACATGTTATTTTTTTCATTTCACTTTAACAATTTGAACTATTTTGTGTATGTCCATTACATGAAATCGAAATAAAAATCCATTTAAATAACAGGTTCTAATGCAGCAAAATAAACGCCAACGGGGGTGAATACTTTTGCAAGGCACTGTAGGCCTACGACATTAAACTCTATATGTTTGTGACATTCTTGCTGAAGTTTCTAACCACAAGCATAAACTAACTAGCTGGGAAGGGTTCATCAGGATGAAATCTCATCAGGATTACTGACTGAACTGAATACGTTGGTCTCCAGTCAACACTCAACTGCGCAACACACGTTATCAATTTGGGCCACAGTCGTGTCCATATAGCTTCTCCCTCTGAGCTGAGATGGAGTATTTGAAATCTGACACCTCGTTTGCATAGGGAGCGAGACTCCACATTTTCCTGGCCTATCCAGACAAAGAATTGATTTCCTCTGGCTGTGAAACTCAGAGCCCTTCTCACAACATGGCATATGAAAGGTGGGGTCTAGGGAATGGAGCAATAGCGATCCCATCTCGCTGTGATACTCAGATTTAGAGTTTAAAAAAGATTCTGTACAAAATAATATTGTAGAATTGAAACAAGAACACCTTTCTCACAGAGAAAGTCACAGAGGGACGAAATCACTTCTTGCTGAAAGCAGAATTTGAATGGTGTCTCTGCATCGCTCAGACGATGCTGACAGAACCTTGAGCATCTACAGATGGACTATCAAAATAAAGTGTTACAACATTCTTTGCCTTCAGTTATATAAAATGGTGCCAACTTGCACTGTCAGGCTAGGGTCTATTTTTCTCCTCTTCCTGTCTGACTGATGTGCCCAAAGTAAACTGACTGTTACTCAGACCCAGAAGCCAGTATATGCATATAATTGGTACCATTGGATAGAAAACACTTTGAAGTTTGTAGAAATGTTAAATAAATGTATGAGACAATAACACAATTGATATGGTAGGAGAAAATCCAAAGAAAAACCAACCGGAAACTTTTTGTTTTTGAGAGCCCATGCTCTTACAATGGAAAGCTATGGGGCATATGCAATTCCAGCTCCCAGATTGCAATTCCTATAGCTTCCACTAGATGTCAACAGGTTTCAAGGTTTCAGGCCTGTTTCTTCCCAAACGAGGAAGAATTTTGAGTTTTGGTACTGGGAGTCAGAGTTGGAAATCAGTCTGTGTGTGAGTGATGAAGAGCACAATGACACAGATGTCTCAAGTTTTGAGGGAGCATGCAATTGGCATACTGACTGCAGGAATGTCCACCAGAGCTGTTTCCAGAAAATGGAATGTTCATTTCTCTACCATAATGTCGTTTTAGAGAATTTGGCAGTACGTCCAACCGGTCTCACAACCACAGACCACATACAACCACGCCAGCCCAGGCTCCCCACATCTGGCTTCTTCACCTGCGGGATCATCTGAGACCAGCCACCTGGACAGCTGATGAATCTGTGGGTTTGCACAACCGAAGAATTTCTGCGCATCTCAGGGAAGCTAATTTGCGTGCTTGTTGTCCTCACCAGGGTCTTGACCTGACTGCAGTTCAGCGTCATAACCTTCGATAGCCACTGGCACGCAGGAGAATTGTGTTCTTCAAGGAGAATCCTGGTTTCAACTGTACCGGGCAGATGGCAGAGTGTATGGCGTAGTGTGGGCGAGTGGTTTGCTGATGTCAACGTTGTGAACAGAGTGCCCCATGGTGGCGGCGGGGTTATGGTATTGGCAGGCATAAGCTACGGACAACAAACACAATTTAATTTTATTTATGGCAATTTTAATGCACAGAGATACCGTGGCAAGATCCTGAGGCCCATTGTCGTGCCGTTCATCCGTCGCCATCACCTCATGTTTCAGCATGATAATGCACAGCCCCATGTCACAAGGATCTGTATACAATTCCTGGAATCTGAAAATGTCACAGTTCTTCCATGGCCTGCATACTGACCAATTGAGCATGTTTGGGATGATCTGGATTGATGTGTACGACAGCGTGTTCCAGTTCCCGCCAATATCCACCAACTTCGCACAACTATTGAAGAGGAGCAGCAGCCTGACCACAATCAACAGCCTGATCAACTCTATGTAAAGAGCATTCCAATTCATCCCAAAGGTGTTAGATGGGGTTGAGGTCAGGGCTCTGTGCAAGCCAGTCAAGTCCTTCCACACCGATCTCGACAAACCATTTCTGTATGTACCTTGCTTTGTGCACGGGGGTATTGTCATGCTGAAACAGGAAATGGCCTTCCACAAACTGATGCCTGTAATGGCTGTCTGGAAGAGGGAACCAAGGTGCAGCAGAGGATGTGTTCATCATTAGAATTTTAATTCAAATAAACAAGAGAACACTACAAACATGAACAAAACGACAGCAAACAGTCCTGTTAGGAAAATACTCAAAACAGAAACAATTACCCACAAAACCCAAAGGAAAAACATGCTCCTTACGTGTGACTCCCAATCAGCAGCAACGAGCTTCAGCTGTGCCTGATTGGGAGCCACACACATGGCCCAAAACAAAGAAATACCAAAACATAGAAAAAGGAACATAGAACGCCCACCCAATGTAACACCCTGGCCTAACCAAAATAAAGAACAAAAAACCCCTCTCTATGGCCAGGGCGTTACATTGCCACAACGTTGGAAGCACAGAATTGTCTGGAATCTCATTGTATGCTGTAGCGTTAAGATTTCCCTTTATTGGATCAAGTTGTAGAAACATCTCAAAGAGGACCAATGGAAACAGGATGGACCTGAGGTAAAATTTCGATTCTCACAGCAAAGGGTCTGAATACTTATGTAAATAAGGTGTTTCTGTTTTTATTTGAAATACATTTGCAAACATTTCTAAAAACCAGTTTTTGCTTTGTCATTATGGGGTATTGTGTGTAGATTTGATTTAAAAAAAATGTTACAAATATTTAATCCATTTTAGAATAAGGCTGTAATTTAACAAAATGTGGAAAAAGTAAAGGGGTCTGAGTACTTTCAGAATGCACTGTATACTTATATATTTATACAGTTTTATTTTTTTCCTATCGTTCCGCCCCTGAACAAGGCAGTTAACCCACTGTTCCCCGGTAGGCCGTCATTGTAAATAAGAATTTGTAATTAATTGACTTGCCTAGTTAAATAAAGGTTACATTTCAAAAAAGGGACATTTAAAAAAAAAAAAAAAATTCATATTTAATCATCTCCATCACCACCCCAATATCAACATATGTGAAAATTGCACGTTTCTATGTTTTGTAGTAAGTAAGATAGAGGAAGATAAGCGTTTCCAATGACATCGGACTGAGAATAACATTTTATTTAAAAAATACTTAATTTATTGTGTAATAGAGCAAGGTAAAACAACAAAACAGATTGGCTGTTCAAAGGTGCTAAAACCAAGCTTTCTAGAACATTCTCAGCACACCTGTTTTATGCTGTAGCTTGAGCAATAAACACATGTCTGTACTCCTGTGAAGTGACCTGCCATAAAAAAACTGAGCCAATGCCAATCAAGTCAATTTAACACAATTGACCAAACAACTAACTGCATGAGGTGATACTGATTGAAAGTGCTTGAATATGGAAGGATTTGAATGGTGAACGAATGAAACACAAAAACACACATCTTGCTCGTGGATAAATACTTGCATAAACATTTTAAGGAGACCAATATCTCACAGTCAAACTATTATACAGCCTTTACCCTTCCTCCCTGGCTGTGTTTGCTCTGTTCAGTCAATTCGCTCAAGAGCCACTCTGAACTTCAACGTCGGACCAGAAAAGCAGGACGTCACGAGAAGACTTCAAAACTGTCCACTAGGGGCAACGGTGAGCGCTATTACCTTCTATTAGGCTTGGGTTTTGCTAGGGTGTGGCGGATGGGCATAAGCCGTGAGCTGTGATTCCGAGGGTCGTGTGTTCAATCCCAATGCTAGGAACTTATTTTTTATGTTTTGGTTTAAAAAAAATATATAATCTTCACCCTTAACCATTTGGAATGAATGCCTAAACTTATACTTCAAAATGTGATATTTATGGACAAATGTCAGATTCTGCAGTAAGACTGTGAGAGCATGTTTTCTTTTCTCTTTCACATACACATAGACACGCACGCACACACACACACACACACACACACACACACACACACACACACACACACACACACACACACACACACACACACACACACACACGCATAGCCACTCACCTGTTTTTCCCATCAGGGGCTCAGGAGGCTCTTTTCTGCCCATTCTTCCTGTCTTGGGGTGGTTGTGGTTGTCTTCCCATCCTCCCTTGTTTAGCCATAGGACTTGGTTGGTGTGATGCATGCTGCTGCTGCAACCCTCATAAGGAATTAATGGCATTTTCCCCAGGAGTGTGGAGACTGCCTGGCTCACCTGAAGGAAGTGTGTGTGTGTGTGTGTGTGTGTGTGCGAGCGAGCGCATTCAAATGTAGCTGCATTTTGCGAGATTTATATAGCCATAATATAGTCACATATAACCTGCTGAAAAACTGCAAGCTGTTTTTCAATATTTTCCTTCAGTAACATTTTATAGGTTCCGGCCATATGCTTGGTTACATCTTCACCCCTCCATAACTTTACTTTGGCTATTATATGGCTAGAGCTGCACATGTAAACACTTTCACCCCTGAGGGTGAAATCGACACATACACCAACACTGCCCTCACCCACCCCAAGTATTGAGATTTAACAGTCTATTTTTAGCATCTGGCACCTAGACCTATTGCCCTATGTGTTTGTGTGTGCTTGCGCATCCTCTAATGTGTGGGTGTGCGAGTGTGTGCGTGCGAGCGTACGTGCATGTATGCGTGCATGTGAACACACTCTGTGCCTGGATGTGTATGTTTGTTTAAGAACATGCCAGAGAAAGAAAGAGAAAGGGGCGATAGAAATAAGAAGCGATTAACACAAACACAGCAGTCTCTTACCGACTGAGTCTGGCTGTGTTTGATGTAGTCTAGTGTTGTGACCTGGATTTGTTGGACCCAAAAACCCCAAGTGTCAGCCCAGCTTTGACCTCTGAGGGCACTTTTCCTCTCTCTCCTCATTCTCTGGGCCCTCATTCTCTGGGCCCTGTTTTGGCTGCCGTAATCACACAGACATGGCTCCATATACTCCCCTGAACTGTAGGGTTCAGGGGTTAAAGGTCAGGTTTTAGTGAACACTTAGAAGTATGTGACTTGCAAGGGTAGTTCAGGCACTATGGGTGTCAGTGGTGACTGTGCTTACAACATACAAACACAAAGTATACACCATCCCAGTATAGAAACATATAACATGGTATAGGCACTTATTCGCAAACCACACCCACGTACACACGTAACCACACACACACAACACACAGACACGCACACACCACAACAAACACACAAACCAAATCAAGTTACAATTCAAAACATGTAGCTAACTTTAACTTTCCCCCTGCTCTGCCTACTTCATGTTTTGTTTACAGACTGACAATATGTCACACATGAGTGATCACTGTGGGAGTGCCCATGTTTCTATGCACGGCCAGGCCATAGCCTTATACTGTACTGTACTGTACCGTGAGAAGAACCTGAATGATCTATAATTAGCTGAACGTTTGTATCTTAGAGTGCTAGCTCAGTAGTCATGTAGTTAGCTGGAGCCTGGAGCCGCTGGCGGCAGTGCTGTGGTGTTGTAATAATCCACTGGTCTCTTAAAGCTGGTGTGGTTGGTGGCAGTCAGAGAGACCGCAGCAGCGCGCCGGCTGGACCGACCGAACAGTCTGTAATCTGCTTTCCCTGTGTCAGCCCGCACACGCCACCCCAAGCCGCACACGCCACCCCAAGACACAGCCGTCGCCCCAAAGTAACAAACACACACACACACACACACACACACACACACACACACACACACACACACACACACACACACACACACACACACACACACACAAAAACACACACACACACACACACACACACACACACACACACACACACACAGACACAGAATAATATGCATAAACAGATTCACAATATTTACTGTATACACGCTGTACAAATACAGTACATGCTGATCTATACATACACACAACATTGGAAACACACATGTACTATATACACACATACTGTAGAGACTAACTACTAGCAGCCATATGAACACTAAAGCCACAACGCCAACAGACCACCTTAAAATCAAGACCCTCCCCTGAGCTCCACATTCTGTCTAAACAGGACTATCCAGTGATGCATCACTGCCACCTTCAGTATCTTGACCTAAACTGCACTCAAAAATATCTTAAGGTGGACCGGAGGAGGTATCTTCCCGAGAACTTATTCACTTTCTTACCAGAAAACATGATGGAGGTGTCAGAGGTGTCATTCCCAAGTCGTTCACCAGGGGGCACTGATACCTCCTCAGTGCTGGGAGGAGTGACAAGACATACTACTGGCAGCAGTAGGGCCATACTCGAGCCTCCTCCAGCCTCTCCAGCCTCTCCATAGTGCTGGCCTCTCCTGCAGAGCAGCTGGACAAACCTGGGACCCGGGGCCAAAGTTTTTGATGGATGCTGTTAGGGATATCCGCTCCGGGGACAAAGAAAAGCGTGCGTCACAGTACAGCAAAGCTACAGACGCACAGCACCCCAAGCCGTGGTCAGATTGCAGTCGGCTGCCAGTCTGCGATCACCCGGTGTTCTGATCCACAAAGCGGCCGGGCCAGAGAGGTCAAGTCAATAGTTGTGTTGGAAAGTGCTTTGATTGTAATAGTGAGGATTTCGTCTTGGGAAGAGAGAGGGGATTTGAATTGACACCGTCACGTACCTACTTGTAAAAACAGCTGTAAATTTGACTGGAAGTGCTGAGCAAGTGTCACTGTGTATTATAGCTGTTCTCAGCACATACCTATTTCGTTATAGTATAGACTTGTCCAAAAAAGCCTGTATATAGAAATGTTTTAACGTTTTCTAAATAACTTGTTTCTCTTATTTAACATTTTCACAAAGAACACACACTTTTTACATCATATTCTACAAATTATATATGACTGATCTCTGTGCAGTCATTGAGTTGACATGAGGACAGTAGAATCATGAACAGTTTCTCATATTTCACAGGAGCAGGCTTTTATAGTTGGTTTTTAAAAGAGAGGCAGGTTGAACGACAGACTGGCTCGGCCAGGTAATGTCAAAGAGCAATGGGAGTAGACCTACACTAGAGTACCAGAATCAGGCTTTCAAAAGCCGCCCGAGGAGAGGGGAGGAGGGGGGACGAGAGTATAGAGGAGGCCAGAAGATGATAGAAGAACAGAGGAAAACAGAGCAACCTGTACTGGAGGAGAGAAGGGAAACAGTAAGGTGGAGGTGGGGAGGAGGGGAGAGGAGGACACACGCATGGCTTATCACTCAGGGTCCATGAAGATGAAAGGCCTCACCCTAATTCCCTTCCTTTTAGGAATGAGAGAAAGAGAGAGAGGCACAGAGAGAGAAAGAAAGAGAGGACAGAAATGTAGCAAAGGGGAGCGTGGCCAGATTAGGGAGTACAATGAGGAGATATGAGAGGAGAGATTAGCAGAGCACAATAACCAGATGAGAGAGGAGGGAGATAATTCCTAACATGAGACACTCCAGAGCACCCGTCATTGGGAACCTCAGTCAGAGCGGGGTTGAGGTCTCACACACATCAGACAAAGGTGTGTGTTGTGTGTATGGGGTTTGTATTTGTGTGTGTTAAAAGTAAAACTCAAGCAAAATACTGTATGTGTTCCCATTGTCATTGTATGAAAACTGCGATAAACCAATACAAAATAAGTCAGTAACTCCATATGTCTAATGCTTTTATTTTGTCGACAAAGATTGAAAAATGCTCCCTGTCCTTTGGAGAGGCATGGGCTTAATGAAAATAGATTGCAGGCATGGAAACTTTGAGATTGTGCCAAGTTCCAAAATCTCAGCAAAACTGCAACAACAATATTAGTGATTGCACTGAAATTACAGTAGAATTGGGCTCTGGGAATATCGTTGTCTGTTGAGTCTCAGGCGATTGGGTAAGTTAGAACAGTCACATTTGCGGTTCCACACAATCCCGCCATCACAGCAACGTCACAGAAACGTCAAACCAACATCATTACAAAGTCATCACAAACTTCAGGGAAAGTTATTACGAGTCTCTTAGTATCTAAAATGTCTGCCCAGTCACACAGGCTCATTGGAGAAGTCCCATGGCACTGTAGGACCATTTTTGTGAAACTTGTTAGCTGACATTCATTCTGTCTCTTGGGTAGAGCAAGGGTTGATGGGAGATCTTCAGTCTTGCATTAGGAGTGGATACAAAAGCCACAATTTTAGCTCCCTTTTCATTAAGTTAATGACAATGATAGTAAATCTCATCATTCTTATCATCAGACTAACAATACTTTACCAAAAAGCACGTCAATCTCTGAGCGAATGTTTTCAATGCAGAGTCTCATTAGGGACAAAAAGGCCAGACTTAATGGATAGGGTAAATAAGGAATTAACGGGGAACAGTGACTGTACAGGAAGTGAATGACCCAGAACACAAACAACAACCTCTAACCCTTTCTATTGCCGTTCAGACTTGTTGGACAAGGCCCAGAGTACCATGTAGACGTCACTTGCTGACTATAGTGGTTCTCAGGCTGTCCCAAATGCAGTTGAATCATGTCACTTCTGAAGCAGCCATGTAGAAAGCTGAATATCACATTCAATCATAGCAAAGTGCACTACTTTTGATCAGGGCCCATAGGGAACAGTGACTGTACAGAAATTGAATGACCCAAAACACGAACAATGACCTCTAACCCTTTACTTCGCCATTCAGAAAACTGAATATAACATTCACTCATAGCAAAATGCAATGAAGTCACATGCTATTCAGATTCCTGCTCAGGTATTCAAAGTAGCTTCTAACTGCAACATTTTTCCCAAAGCGTGAGGATATGTCCCAAATGACACCCTATTAAAGTGCACTACTTTTGATCAGGGCCCAAAGGGAACAGTGACTGTACATAAAGTGAATGGCCCAGAACACGAACAACAACCTCTAACCCTTTCTATTGCCATTCAGACTTGCTCCCTGTCCTTTGGAGAGGCATAGAAAGGTTTAGAGGATGTTGTTCATGTTCTGGGTCATTCACTTCCTGTCACTGTTCCCTAGTGCACTTTATAGGGATAGGGTGTCATTTGGGACACAACCTCACGCTTTGGGAAAAATTATGCAGTAAGAAGCTACTTTGTGAACCTGAGCTGGAATCTGAATAGCATGTGACTTCATTGCATTTTGCTATGACTGAATGTGATATTCAGCTTTCTACATGGCTGCTTTAGAAGTGACATAATTCAGCAGTACGTGCGTGCAACATGATGAAGAGGACTTACTCCACTTGCAGGAAAGCATTTCTCAACAGCATTTCCTAGCACCCCAATCCTCTCTTCCTCCCTCCCAGACTCTCTCTCTCCCCTCTCCCTCTCTCTCTCTACTACATAATTCCTTCCCTCCCCTCTCTCCCTGCCTATCCCCCTTACCCCCCTTTCACACACCCTCTCTCTCCCACATAACCTATCTCTCTTACTCCTTCCTTCCCTCTCTCTCCACCTCCCCCCTCTGCCCACTGACCACTGGACTCCAGATGGGGAGAGGGGGATTTGTTTGCCACAGTGGTAAACAAGCTGTGACTGAGCGTCTCCGTGGTCTCCTCTCCTCTGCCACCCCCTCATCTCTCCCACATCTCTTGAGAAACACATCCACATGGCCTCTAATTCTCTCCCTCCTTCCCCACTCTTCTTCACTTCCTTCTCTTTTTTCCTCTTCCTCCTCCACTTTGGTGACACGGTCGACCACCCAGGAGCATTTTCTCAGGCTTACAGGAAGTCAGGTCATCGTCCCTGGGAGAGAGTCAGCTGGGACAGGGAGGAAGTGCTATCTTGAAGTCATGCTGAGGGAAGTAAACAAACTCCCTTAGGTTGGGTATACATTAAGAGTATCAGTGAAAAGCACACAGTACATTTATGCATGGTATCCTTATTTGATATGATATGTAAAAGAAGTGTATTTTCTGCACCATAGCACATATTCTATATTGAGATTTGCGTGCATTACTTACATTTTCTTGTCTTCCATTGACTTCAATGCATTATATACAAGTTAAGCCTGAATATAGGAAGTTACGATTCTGCCCTATATGTGATCGTTGGGGATATTATGGGAAGAGAAGATAAGGCCCTTTCTACCTGAGCAACAGTGAACCTCATGTAAGGAGGTGAAAGTGAAAGGGGTTTGTGTGTGTGATGGAGGGTAAGGGGGGTGGGCTGATAACTTGGATTGCAGTTAGTGTAGATCAAAGAAGCCCTGCTTACATCTTCACCAACAGAGGAAGCGAGGGAGGGGGAGAGAGAACAAGATAGAGAGGCTGGTTTGTGTGTTGTATCCTACTATCAGTAGGACTGGGGATAGGAAGGGGGGAAACTATTGGCTTTAGTGAGGGACAAGGGTGATAGGCAGGGAGCAGTGTGTGTGTGTGCCCTTGTGTGTATGTGTGTGTGTGTGTCTGTCTTGTCAGCGCCCATGCAGGGGCCTCTCCTCTAGTGTCCATTAGGGTGATAAGGCTGCCATTGAAGTGCTGCCAGCCCTACAGATAAAGGCCCTCAGAGGGACACTCTGTGAACACACCGCCGGGACTGGCGGTGTGTGTGTATGTGTGTGTGTGTGTGTGTGTGTGTGTGTGTGTGTGTGTGTGTGTGTGTGTGTGTGTGTGTGTGTGTGTGTGTGTGTGTGTGTGTGTGTGTGTGTGTGTGTGTGAATCAGTTAACACACCGCCTGCCAGGATGACAGGGCCTCCCTCCTAGCGTCAGCTACTCACCCTCTTCACTTCTTTCCCTATCCTTTTTTTCCTCCTATTCTTCCCCCCTCCTTCCCTACTCTCTGTGTTAATCTGTGCTTGTGTGTTGGCATCCCAAATGGCACCCTATTCCCTTTTAGTGCACTACCTTTGACCAGGGCTCATAGTGCTCTGTTCAAAAGCAGTGCGCTATATAGGGCATAGGGTGCCATTTGGGACGCAGCCTCTCTGTGGGCGACTGGCCACAGACACACAAACAAACACACAAACACAACCCCCCCCCCGTCCAACCGCCGCCTTCCCCGATACACATACACGACTCCCCCCACAAACACACACACACCACACAAACACAGACTTTATTTTCTGAGTCAGCTTAGAGGAGGGGATGTGGCCTTTGATGTTGCTGCTGAGTGAACAACACACTGTCTCAGTGGGAAGTGACTGGGGATGGCTATCTCGGCCTGGTCTCCATTGAGATCTAAAACCAGGTCTGGTTTTGGTTACACTGAGGGCCCCTGCTACCTTGGGCTCCATCATCATAGGAGCACTTACCGAGGCCTGCGAACAATAATCAATATTAAAATGGCTCACTTTGAGAGGCATTGTTCCACATAATGCACAGATTATACTGTCCACAAGAAAAACCCAGTAAGCATTGTTTGAATAGGAAAAAGAGAGTTGTTGTTTTTTTCACAGCATCTTTTCTTTTCCCAGGGAAATAGAGGAGGAACCTCAGCTGTTTAAGGTATATATAGACTCAAAGATGGTTGTTTGTTGTTTCTGATTTATTTTCAATCAACCTATTTTTTTAAGGATTGGTAGTACTTTCCCTGGGTGCAGAGGTGGGAGGAAACGAGGGAAGAGGAGAAAATAGGAGAAAAGAGGTTACAACTAATTGTTGTGACCTAGTTTGAGTTCTGCCAATACTAAAGCTTGTGGTTCATTTTTATTGAATTTATGGGCTGATGGGAAAGGGGGAGCAAGAGCGCAAACGCGAAATAGAGCGCTTTCTGATTGTCAACAAAGTAGCTCCAGTTCCCTAGTTCACACACATTCTAGCAACCTTATTGGCCATCAAAAGAGACTAATCAAACCAAAAGAGAGCAATCAAACCTGTATTGCCATATTTACGCAGTAGCTCTCTTTCCCATGGTTTAATAAAATCACATAATGGATTAAGGTAGGCCTTATAAAAAGACGAGCCTACTACCAGGTAGTCTCCCCTCACAGGTGCTGTGGGTGTGTCTGTGCGCACGAACGTGTTTTGGGGTTTACTATCCTTGTGGAAAAGTCGGACAAGTGGGGACTATTTTAGACTTAGGGATTAGGTTTGGAGTTATGGTAAATAGGATTTTGAATTGGAATCAATTGTTTGGTTCCCACGAGGATAGTAAAACGTGTGTGTGTGTGTGTGCGTGCGGCGTGCGTGCGTGCGTGCGTGCGGCGGCGTGCGTGCGCGGGCAGTTTGTAAACAAATACCCTGCGTTAGCACTACCATGGCAGATTCAAGTAAATTCTAGTGTCAGTATGGAAAGCCATATTATTCAGTATTGTAATGGTCAGATGTATTTTCTACAGTACATAATCAGACACCATTAATTCAAACCATACATTTTAGCATTAGTCCTATATTTCCTAATTTCGATACAGATCAGGAGCAACTAGTGTTACAATATTGTTGTCTTTACACAGCGGAACTATGTTCAGTTCTCTGACCATAAGTGACTGATATTGTTATCAACTCCTGCTGAGACTGAGGCTGTCATAATATGGACTTCATAACTATCTAGCTGCCTCTCTCCATTACTATGTCTCTTTGCACACGGATCCAGTCTCCCACAGGTCATCTTCCCATCTTTGGGATACTTTTTTCCGATCGTGACCCTTTGCTGGTCCTTGGGGATGTCCCCCGATGGAAAGTTCAACGAATGAAATTTGAAATACCTCTGGACAATGACAATAGGCCGATTTAGATTACCCTCTCTCTCATTCACTGATGCGCTGTTTAGCACAGTAAATCCTAAATGATTACAGAACATTTGCTTTGTTAGGGGGGGGGGGTATATTTTTCTGTCACTCTAGCTAGAATGGCTGTGCAGGGCTCCAGCAGGTGGATGGTGTTGTGTCTGGTGCTGATTTAGGATCAGTTTTGCCTTGTAGATCACAATAGTGAGATTACATTTACGGGGGGACCTGATCCTAGATCAGCACTCCTACTCTGAGACAATGCATACGGCCCCTGAACAGTATGCAAAACATTAGGCATTCTTATAGTACTTGGTACATGGAACTTCGTTTTGAGTCAAATCAGCAAAGTGGTAGTTTAAGAGGGTTGATCCTGACAAATGTGACAAAGCATGGAATTATTCCCGCTCTTGGATCAATTCAAGCCCCCTTCTGAGGCTCTCGGAGACCAGACGGTTCAACAGAGAGAGAGCGAGAAAGAAGGTTAGTTGACGAGACCATAGACAGAGTAAGATAGTCTTGGACATCATGACAGATGCATGGATACAGTATAGTCATATGACACCCATTCCTTTTCAGTAATGGTCAGTTTGCCTTGTGATTTCCTCCTTTTGGAAAATGAGATCTTGATCTTTGAGGCTCCATCTTTTCTTCCCATGTCCCTCTACCATCTCTCCTCTCTTTCTCCCCATTCCGGCCTTGGCCTTGTTCTTCTCCCACTATTTTGTCCTCTATCTCATTTGCACTTCTCCTTTTTGCTTTGCTTTGTTCCAGACCCACTTTATCTTTCCACATCTCTACTGTCGTTCCACATTTGGAGGGCATGTGTGCCTGTGTGACCTATATCCCATGTTTTGGCATGATAGTAGGGGTTGGAAGGCTGCTTTCCCGGGGTGGTTGTGGTGTGGTTGGGATGGAGGGGTGGAGGTGAGGTAGGGGGTGGGAGGGAGGTTGAACTGTAAGGACCTGACGCAGGAGATGAGAAGCAGGTACGGGGAGTCAAACATTTATTCAGGATCAGACATAGAACACGACAGGAACAGCGTCAGCACACAGGTAAACAAGGACATATGACAAACAATCACAAAGCAGGGAACAGAGCTAGGAAACAGACAGATATAGGGAAGGAAATGACACAAGAAATTGAGTCCACGTGAGTACAATGAGCACTGATGCGTGTGACGGGGAAAGGTAGGTGTGCGTAATGTTGGAGAGTCTGGCGCCCTCGAGCGCCAGAGGGAGGAAGAGTGGGAGAAGGCGTGACAGTACCCCCTCCTCCCAACCCCCCAGGTGCGCCACCCGGCATCACACCTGGGCGAGACGGCCGAGGGTAAACTCCTGACGAACCGGCAGGGGCGTGGGAGCCTGGCGAGCCAGCTGAGGCATGGGAGCCTGACGATCCGGCTGAGGCATGAACGCCTGTCGATCCCGCTGCGACGTGGAAGCCCGATGATCCGACAGAGATGTGACAGTCTGACGAGCCGGCTGGGCGAACAAGACCTGACGATCCGGCTGAGGCCTGATGTGGGATGGGCGCCTTCTGAGCCAACTGGGGCAAGGAAACCTCTCGGGCGGGTGCCTAGCCCGACGAGCTGGCTAGGCACCCGCGGTTCCATCGGCGGCGACCCAGACCCGAACCGACATCACCACCAACCAGAACGCCAATACTCGCCAGTACGCCGATGCTTCGTGTGATGGCTTCGGGATTCTGTAAGGACCTGACGCCGGAGATGAGAAGCAGGTACGGGGAGTCAAACATTTATTCAGGATCAGACATAGAACACGACAGGAACTGCGTCAGCACACGGGTAAACAAGGACATATGACAAACAATCCCGATGCAGGGAACAGAGCTAGGAAACAGACAGATATAGGGAAGGAAATTACATAAGAAATTGAGTCCATGTGAGTCCAATCAGAGCTGATGCGGGTGACAGGCAAAGGCAGGTGTGCGTATTGTTGGAGTCTGGCACCCTCGAGGGAGGAAGAGCAGGGGCAGCGGTGACATGAACAGACCAAGAGAGCAATTGAAAAGTGGATTAATCTGGTCTGGTGCATATTGCAGCTATCATGTCTTAATTGTGAGGGGTTTCCAATGTTTTCTAGAAGTTTTAATCATCTCACCAGGGTTTTGAAGGCCATCTGGAAGTGATGTGCTCTCAATTAACTTTCTTCGTCTCTGTTCAAGGTTTTAAGACTTTCTCCCCGCCTTTGAAACACCTTCCAGGTCTACAGCAGACATTTGAGGCTTCTCTCAAAGTTCCCGTTCGGTGAGACAGTAAGAGATGTCGTTCGTTTAGTAGCCACTACTACCGCACATTACTTATTCCATGGCCTAGTTCCTCTTTCCCCTTCTCAAGCGAAACCTGCAAGTCTTTTTACTGGCTCAGTGGAAAATGGCAAATGATTGAATAAATACATTTTTGATGCGTAAGTGTTTTTTTTGTCAATTACATTTTCTTTAAAAAAGTTGCATTAGTAGAGATGTCAATATCTGTAAGTTATGATAGTGATGCCGTCATGTCTGTTAGATATTGGCGAGCTAATCATCGTCTTCCCCAAGGGGGAATGCCCTTCTTTCACTGCAGGGATCAGTCAAGTTCCCAAGGGCATTTCCACAATACTATTGGGCCCTGATACAGTCAAAACCCTTAATTTCAGTATTGTGCCAACACGGCGAGCTCGACAAGCTCATAAAGTGTGAAACTCCAACTACCAACACCTCGCCAGTTGCCAAAGGCTCTCACACTTTTGAAAGTGAGACTGTTTGAGAGATGCCAAGGCTTTCTTCTACCCCCAAGTGTAAACAGAGGTGATAAATGAACTTATTCCATCTGCATCTTAAACCAAATGAGAAAGAATAACAAATGCTTGTAAAAATGTATTGATTTCATGTGGATGGAAAAAGTGATGGACACCTTTTGCTTCATTACTTTTTTGTCTCCGGATGGTCGCCAAGGCCATAATTTGCATCCTTGCAGAAATGTTTATTTAGCAGCAGATGTTATGGGGGGGAAAGTTTAGAGCATGTTAACCTTCAATCAGAAGCCCGGTAATTGTCAACGCTCCAAATGAACTTCTATGCCCTTATAAGAAGGTAAAAATGAGACTGTACCATCACTTTTGTTCTTGTCTTTGTGTCAGTTGGTACACTTTTCATATGGGGGAAAAAGTGTGTCGAATTAGGACTTTCGTATGAACTCCACACACAGTGAGTGGGGCAATGGCACTCGGCCAGCTTTCCACCTTTTTGATGAGAACCATGTATCTGGTGCAACATGTGCAGAGGTATGGTGTCAGAGAATACCATGGACACTGCATCACCAGCTTTCTCTGCTGCATGGACCACCTCAGAGGTTTAATAACGTCTCTCTGCTCTCCCTTTGTTCGCCTATACACTGAGTGTACAAAATATTAGGAACAGCCACAATATGTTGGGGCATGGACTCGAAAGCGTTTCACAGGGATGTTGGCCCATGTTCACTCCAATGCTTCCCACAGTTGTGTCAAGTTGGCTGAATGTCCTTTGGGTGGTGTACCATTCTTGAAACACACAGTAAACTGTTGAGCATGAAAAACCCAACATCATTGCAGTTCTTGACACACTCAAACCGGTGCACCTGGCACCTACTACCATACCCCGTTCAAAGGCACTTCAATCTTTTGTCTTGGCACACATACACACTCCATGTCTCAACTGTCTCAAGGCTTAAAAATCCTTCCTTAACCTGTCTTCCCCTTCATCTACACTGATTGAAGTAGATTTAATAGTTGACATCAATAAGGGATCATAGCTTTCCCCTGGATTAACCTGGTCAGTTTATGTCATGGTAAGAGCAGGTGTTCCGAATGTTTTGTACACTCAGTGTATGTCCGAAGTCTACAAACAAGAACAGCTGATTTGTGCTATTTTGCTATTGGTTTCAAGTTGGCTCATCTCACACACTGACCTTTTGGGTGAGGCTGCAAGGTTGTTGAGTATATTGGATATACGAGATAGTGTCATGTTCTATATTTTAATGTCTTTGTGTGTAGTTGTGTATGACCGTGTTTGAAGCAAAGCGGAGGGATTTGGGGGAGGGACTTTGCTTTCTTCGAGGTGAGCATGTCACAACAGGATTACAGATTTCCCCTGGTCCTTGACACCCTCCTCCCCCCATCCTCCTCCCGTCCCTCTCCTCTGGCCCACTTTGTTTAGATAGGGGGGCCTCCCGCTCCTTTCTCCAAGGGGCCTGAGCTAGCTCTCACAGCTGTGAGACAGGTGATTATTTGGATGAGGTGTTCATGTGCACAACCTCCCATCCCCTTCCACCAGCCCACTTCCCTGGTTTTATTTATGCAAACTCACAAGCTCAGCAGCTAGCTGGTAGTCCATTCCATTCACTGACCAACCCAGCAGCCAACTCACATCCGAGATAGTTCCACACCAGTCGTCTCCATAGTCTGAGCCTGATTATTTGCCTATTACCAGAGACTTAAATTAACTGTATTAACAAACACAACAAAACATGCATGATTGACATGCTGAAAAGGTCTTAATGGCTCTTGTCATGGAAAGTTTGACGGACAGACACTAAGGGATGGTGGAAATATGCACTAATTTATTCAAACGCAATAAAAGTGGGTTGTTTTTTTACATTTCCTAATAAATGTATTTGTCATTAGCAAGGTGAGACCTGTAAACTCTGTATCTCATGAACTATCTCTAACTATCTCTAAACTAGAGATAGGATAAAGCCCAAATGGCACTATTCTCTATATAGTGCACTACTTTTGACCTGGGGTCTCATTTATAAATGTCTTGTACGGACAAAATAACCCCAAAACATGCATGCACCAGTATTTCCGCAAAAGTTGGCATTTATAAAAGCGGAACTTATAGAGTGAGAATGCCCTTTCCTCCATACAAACTTTAGATCATACGTACGCATATTTGCTATTGGTTGAAGTATTGTATTGCAAGCAGCCAAGTATATGTATAATTAGACGTATGAATCTATACCTATTGATTTTATTTTCATAACCATCGCAGATGGTATCTCGCAGATAGTATCTCAAAGTAGCCATACAACATATTAGCATGCCCATCTCTTATTTAATTGGACATAGTAGCCAGGGTTGGTGTCAATTTCATTTTGATTCAAGTCAACTCAGAAAGTAAACCAAATTCCAATTCCAAACATTGGATAGCATTGGAATTGGAATGTCAGTGTACTTCCTGAATTGAGTAGAATTTAAATGGAATTGACCCCAACCCTGCTAGTAGCTTATTAAATAAACTCAGCAAAAAAAGAAAAGTCCTTTTTTCAGGACCCTGTCTTTCAAAGATAATTCGTAAAAATCTAAGTAACTTCACAGATCTTCATTGTAAAGGGTTTAAACATGCTTGTTCAATCAACCATGAACAATTAATGAACATACACCTGTGGAACGGTCGTTAAGACACTAACAGCTTACAGACCAAGGTCACAGTTATGAAAACTGAGGACACTAAAGACCCCTTTCTACTGTCTCTGAAAAACACCAAAAGAAAGATGCCTAGGATCCCTGCTCATCTGCGTGAACGTGCCTAAGGCATGCTGCAAGGAGGAATGAGGACTGCAGATGTGTCAAGGGCAATAAATTGCAATGTCCGTAATGTGAGACGTCTACGCACTACAGGGAGAAAGGACGGACAGCTGATTGTCCTCGCAGTGGCAGACCACGTGTAACAACACCTGCACAGGATCGGTACATCCGAACATCACACCTGCGGGACAGGTACAGGATGGCAACAACAACTGCCCGAGTTACACCAGGAACACACAATCCCTCCATCAGTGCTCAGACTGTCCGCAATAGGCGGAGAGAGGCTAGACTGAGGGCTTGTAGGCCTGTTGTAAGGCAGGTCCTCACCAGACATCACCGGCAACAACGTCTCCTATGGGCACAAACCTACCGCCGTTGGACCAGACAGGACTGGCAAAAAGTGCTCTTCACTGACGAGTCACGTTTTTGTCTCACCGGGGGTGATGGTCGGATTCGCGTTTATCATCGAGGGAATGAGCGTTACACCGAGGCCTGTACTCTGGAGAGGGATCGATTTGGAGGTGGAGGGTCTGTCATGGTCTGGGGCGGTGTGTCACAGCATCATCGGACTGAGCTTGATGTCATTGCAGGCAATCTCAGCGCTGTGCGTTACAGGGAAGACATCCTCCTCCCTCATGTGGTACCCTTCCTGCAGGCTCATCCTGACATGACAATGCCACCAGCCATACTGCTCGTTCTGCACATGATTTCTTGCAAGACAGGAATGTCAGTGTTCTGCCATGGCCAGCGAAGTGCCCGGATCTCAATCCCATTGAGCACGTCTGGGACCTGTTGGATCGGAGGGTGAGGGCTAGGGCCATTCGCCCCAGAAATGTCCGGGAACTTGCAGGTGCCTTGGTGGAAGAGTGGGGTAACATCTCACAGCAAGAACTGGCAAATCTGGTGCAGTCCATGAGGAGATGCGCTGCAGTACTTAATGCAGCTGGTTGCCACACCAGATACTGACTGTTACTTTTGATTTTGACCCCCCTTTGTTCAGGGACACATTATTCCATTTCTGTTAGTCACATGTCTGTGGAACTTGTTCAGTTTATGTCTCAGTTGTTGAATATTGTTATATTCATACAAATATTTACACATGTTAAGTTTGCTCAAAATAAATGCAGTTGACAGTGAGAGGACGTTTCTTTTTTTGCTGAGTTTAGATAGGCTATGTATTTCAAGTTTTGCTGTATGCGATCCCATATGCAGCCGGTTGATAGCCTACAGTCGAATTGCAGAACTTGCAGACTATTGATCTTTTACTCCTGTTTGTAGCCTACTGTTATAAAAATGGAGTAGCCTGGACGATGTTTCAGAATTCATGGGCAGTCCAGCATATTTCAAACATTCTGCTGACAGGTCCTCAACAATTTGCCATCGTTTTCTCTTTCAGAAAGCGTCACAGTCCTTTGCCAAATACAGCATAAGTTACTGCAAAAGTGTAAAACATTCTGCAAACACAGTAAATAGACCGGTAGCTTAAGTAAAATATTTGACAATATGAGTATAGGCTACAATATTGCTGTGTGAAAAGAGTGCAACATCATAGCCTATTTAATCTCTGAGCCTATACCAAGGCAGTAGATAGAAACACAATGATATATTGATGAAGAAAATATTGAACAACAATAGTATTTTGCATATGTGTAAGGCTTGGGTGTCGTACTGGAGGAATCAAATGCAGGAAGCTGCGATACAGGGTAGTGGCTTTAATAAGCACAACGGCAAAACACAAGCCTTCCCAAAACAGCGATCAAAGCGCACAACAAAACAAGGTGCCCCAAACACAGGGGACAAAACACTGTTGGCGCAAACACACGCACTACTGCAAAATACAAAATCAGAGTGTCACCAAGCAAAGCAAACAGAGAAACAATCCCGCACACAGAGCAGGCGGGCCTCCTGGCTAAATTAGCCCAGCTAATCAGCCCAAACCAAAAACAGGTGCACACAATCAACAAAAAGGGGGAAAAGGAAATCAGTGGCAGCTAGTAGGCCGGCGACGACGACCGCCGAGCGCCACCCGAACAGGAGGGGGAGCTACCTACGGTAGGAGTCGTGACAATATGTGTGGACTGTAGCATTTACTTTGACATTGTTTCTAATATACAATCACTCAAGTGTTTGGCACTAGCTATAGGCAGCATGCATGTTTAGTTTGAAAAAGTAAAAGATTTAAACATTCTGCTCATACCGCTGCAGAAACGTTAACAAATATGCCATTGCTCTACCTTAAAGAAGCTGCAGTGACCTACAGTAATTCCAATAGTTCCAAATTATACAGCAAATAAAGGCTGTTATTGTCACCATAAAAGGTGAATGAATGGTATTTTTTGGGACAGAGTTATAATGCTCGTTCACGCGTGAACAGTTTTACGACAGGTCTGATTTAGAACGGGAACCATGAGTATGTATGATGTGAGCCAAGTTTATAAATCTCAATATTTTTAGACAGACCTTTTCTTTTTAGAAATGGAGCACGCAGATAAAGTGTGACATTTACGCATCGGTTATAAGTGAGGCCAATGAGCTCTACTACAATTAGTGCACTATGTCGGGAATAGGGTGCCAGTCTGCACTTTGTTGTATGTGTAATCTCTGATACATTTACAATAAAGGAATAAATAGGCTACATCATTATGTACCAACAGGTTAGATACATTTCCCAATTTTCTTCTCCATAAAAAAAATATTAATAACATGCTTGGCCCCATCTAGAAGTTTTCCATTCTCTGTCTTTCGTCGGAACAGGAGGGTCCGGAAGGTTTGATACAGTAGGTTTGTGTGTTTGTGTGTGTGTGTGTGCGTGCGTGCGTGCATGCATGTGTGTGAGAGCTGTCCGAGTATGAAACAATGCAGTGGGCCAAAGCCAGTATGGGTACAATAATGGAGTCACGTGTGCGCTTGTCGGACAAGCGAGACATTATTGCTGTGCAAAACATTCATTTCAAAACAGTGGTGCTCTCCAATGCCTACCTCTGATAACCTTATCCCTTCATAAATCCTAGCCTGGTCCCAGATCTATAAATCCTAGCTGGTCCCAGATCGGATTGTGCTCTTGCCAACTCCATAGCTGTCATTGTCAAGCCAAACATGAAGATTTTTGACATGATAATAAGTGACAAGGATTCATGAAAGCACAGACTGCCGCTCAGGCTACATAAATCCTGCTCTTCTCCTTGAAAATAGGGTCACTGTACAATGATAAAGATTTAAATACTGTACAAATACCACTAGCACATAGACAAAATAGTTACTAACAAATTAAATGTAATTAACCTCTATGGGCTAGGCGGGACGTAATCGTCCCACCTACGTAACAGCCAGTGTAATCCAGTGGCGCGATTTTCAAATACCTTAAAAATCCTATTACTTCAATTTCTCAAACATATGACTATTTTACAGCTATTTAAAGACAAGACTCTCGTTAATCTAACCACACTGTCCGATTTCAAAAAGGCTTTACAACGAAAGCAAAACATTAGATTATGTCAGCAGAGTACCCAGCCAGAAATAATCAGACACCCATTTTTCAAGCTAGCATATAATGTCACAAAAACCCAGAAGACAGCTAAATGCAGCACTAACCTTTGATGATCTTCATCAGATGACAACCCTAGGACATTATGTTATACAATACATGCATGTTTTGTTCAATCAAGTCCATATTTATATCAAAAAAACAGCTTTTTACATTAGCATGTGACGTTCAGAACTAGCATACCCCCCGCAAACTTCCGGGGAATTTACTAACAATTTACTAAATTACTCACGATAAACGTTCACAAAAAGCATAACAATTATTTTAAGAATTATAGATACAGAACTCCTCTATGCACTCGATATGTCCGATTTTAAAATAGCTTTTTGGTGAAAGCTTATTTTGCAATATTCTAAGTACATAGCCCAGCCATCACGGGCTAGCTATTTAGACACCCGGCAAGTTTAGCCTTCACCAAAATCAGATTTACTATTATAAAAGTTTGATTACCTTTTGTTGTCTTCGTCAGAATGCACTCCCAGGACTGCTACTTCAATAACAAATGTTGGTTTGGTCCAAAATAATCCATCGTTATATCCGAATAGCGGCGTTTTGTTCGTGCGTCCCAGACACTATCCGAAATCGTAAATCAGGGTCGTGCGCATGGCGCAATTCGTGACAAAAAATGTCTAAATATTCCAATACCGTACCTCGAAGCATGTCAACCGCTGTTTAAAATCAATTTTTATGCAATTTATCTTGTAAAAAAGCGATAATATTCCGACCGGGAATCTCCTTTTCGGCAAACAGAGGAAAAAACACAAAGACGGGGGCGACCAGTGCACGCGCCTAAGCCCACAGTCCCTTGATCGGCCACTTGAGAAAGGCGATAATGTGTTTAAGCCTGGGGCTGAAATGACGACATTCAGGTTTTTCCCGGGCTCTGAGAGCCTATTTGAGCCGTGGGAATTGTCACGTTACCGCAGAGATCCTTTGTATTTGAATGAGATGTCAAAGAAAGACAATAAATGGTCAGACAGGCCACTTCCTGTAAAGGAATCTCTCAGGTTTTGACCAGCCATTTGAGTTCTGTTATACTCACAGACACCATTCAAACAGTTTTAGAAACTTTGGAGTGTTTTCTATCCAAAGCCAATAATTATATGCATATTCTAGTTACTGGGCAGGAGTAGTAACCAGATTAAATCGGGTACGTTTTTTATCCAGCCGTGTCAATACTGCCCCCTAGCCCTAACAGGTTAATAACTTCTTCGGGATTGGTGTCCCTTCCACGGGACTGCTGAGCTAACGTAGGCTAATGTGAGTAGCATGAGGTTGTAAGTAACAAAAACATTTCCCAGGACATACCTGATATTGGCAGAAAGCTTAAATTCTTGTTAATCTAACTGCACTGTCCAACTTGCAGTAGCTATTACAGTGAAATAATACCACGCTATTGTTTGAGAAGAGTGCACAATTTTGAACATGAAATGTTATTAATAAACAAATTAGGCACATTTGGACAGTCTTGAAACAGAAATGCATTGGTTCATTGGATCAGTCTAAAACTCTGCACATACACTGATGCCATCTAGTGGCCAAAATATAAATTGCACCTGGGCTGGAATAATACATTATTGCCTTTCTCTTGCATTTCAAAGACGATTGTACAAAAAAATACAACATAACATTTTTATTTTCTTTGTATTATCTTTTACCAGATCTATTGTGTTATATTCTCTTACATTCCTTTTACATTTCCACAAACGTCAAAGTGTTTACTTTCAAATGGTACCAAGAATATGCATATCTTGCTTCAGGGCCTGAGCTACAGGCAGTTAGAATTGGGTATGTCATTTTAGGCAAAAAAATTGGGGCTAATCCTTAAGCGGTTTTAAGAGGAGTTGGCTACTGTACCAGAAATGTGGTGATAAGATCATTTAAGTTATCTTCAAACTGCAGGCAGAGACATAAAAATTGTACCCATGACTTAATCTGATTCTGGGTAGTGCAAATGATTTCCTAAGTAAACAAATATAAACTGCGGATTGCAGTCTTTGCTACACGTGAGCTTATTGCAGTCTTTGCTACACGTGTATTTATTGGTTTCTTTTCATTTTGATAAAAGATGAAAATGCAATGAATGGAAGGTTATTTGCTGATGTAAAAAATAGAAATTTACAGATTTTATGGTTGGGCCATAAAAGTCAATGAAAGGCTGCATTTCCCTAAAATAACTTTTTCACAATCAAATTGAATGGGGATGGCAAATACTGGAAGTTGTCCGTATCTGCTTGATCGGGTGCAACAGGGATGTCATTAAGATATGCATCCCCAATGACACTGTACATATAGGGAATAGAGTGCCATTTGGGACACACTAGGAACGAGAGACTGAACCGGATATGTCCACCTAACTTTAGTGGAAATACAGCACGTTCCCCATATTCCTAGTTTGTAAAAAACAACATCATTGGTAGATAATTGAGACCACGTTTTCTGCCTTTGCCAGCTCTTGGAGGCTCTTGGATGGCTACAGGAATGATATAGGGCGGTGTTAGAAGAGACCGCAGAGAGGGGGATGAGAGAGAGGGAACCAAAGGAAGAAAGACATGTAAGTAAGCGCCATTCTGCCGTCTTTGTCAGCTTCTGTTTTAGCAGACATTTTACAATTTTGTATTCACCCTGCAAGTTCAACCACGGCCCTTCACCTCAGTCATCCCCAGTCTTCTCCTGCCCCCCTGCGCTCTCTCTCTCTCTCTCTCTCTCTCTCTCTCTCTCCTCTCCATCTCCTCTCCATGGTTACAAATGGCAGCCTATGTAGTGTACTATGTAGAGAATAGGGTTCCATTTCGGACGCACATCCTTGTCTCTGTTCAGGGATGGCCTCCAGCCAGGGTATTCAAGGAATTGCAGGAAGACTCATCTGCTAGGATCAGAGGGGACAGAGCCAGCTGGCTCTCCCCAGGCCAGGGCCCTGGACTGTCATTTATTGTCCCTCTCAGATGAGAGCCATTTGCAGCATTGGAGAGTAGCACACTCATATACAAAAACACACAACACGGCACTCAGATGTTTTCCGAAACACGTCCTATATGACTTCAGAAAAAAAAGTGGGTTACAGACATAAAGCAGATATCCTTACCAGTCTCAGGGAAAATAGTTAAATCGATGCATGTGGATGTAATTCTTGGGTATTTACAGCGGAAAGTCTCCACAGGGCTACTGGAGAGGTGGTGAAAATAAAACACAGCTCCGAGAAACTCCTTTTGGGGCAATTTAAGGGTTAGAGGTTTATTATGTATATGGTTCATCAGTTGATTGCAAACAGACACATGTTGCATCCCAAATGCATTGCTTGTCTGTGAGTTGAATTGTCTCCAGCAGTGATAACTGCCTTTTGTAGACTGACAGTAGAAAGAGTCCCCCAGTGAGTAAATTTGAGTTCTGTTGATGTTCCGCCAACGTTCAAAGCACATTAATAACAGCTGAGGGAAGTTAAGCATAAATTTGTTATTCTCGGAAGAAATATACTGTCATATTTTCAAACAACGTCCGGTCTTACCCGGGCCGGCTCGCTGACCCCTTTCTGATGTACTGTACTCTGTTTACGCCAAACTCTGCGCAACCTCTCTTGAATCCCTGTTTGATCCCCCGGTCACCTGTTTGTGACCTCCTGACTTTCGTAGTCACAAACATCTGTTTAGCTGTCTTATTTTGACAACTTTCCCTTGTTCTCACAATTTACACCCAGCCTCCCACCACCCCTTCCCTCCAATACACATCACTTGTCAAGTGCAATTCGGGGCAAGTTACCTAGTTCCCTGTGCAGCAGATGGTGTTTCCCTCCAGACTTTGTCCTATTTTCAGAGACTTGAGAATAACCCATTCCCTTCATCTGCCCGCCCCAGGCTGGGAATCTCATTACCCATCATTCATCTCTCTACCATGTCTCAAAGTTCACCCCTAACCCCTGGGACCACTCTGTCCACATCCTGTCCTGTCCCATCCCGTCCAGAGTTGTTTGATCATGCCCAGTCACCCATCGTTCCCCTCTTTCAGCTCTCATCCCTTGTCCTTTCTTTTTCTCTGTCTCTCTTTCTCTCTTGCTCTCTCCTCTCCTCTACCTAAATCTCTCTCCCTGACTGTGTTGGTTTGTTTGCCCACACTGTCACAGTCCATCAATCTAGCACAAATCTGGGTCACTAGAAGGACTGCTTTTTCTCGCTTTATCCCTTTTTCTCACCCTCTATTCTTCTACAATTCTCCATTTTTCTTTGTTCATTCTCAGCTCACTACTGGGGGATTATATTTCATGACAGTAACAAAAATTATGAATATGATATATATATGATTAATAATATTAACTTTCTGAACTGTTTATAGACTTAATTTATGTACAATGTCATCATATTTTCAATCTACATTGTTTTAAAGTGAAAACACAATATAAAAGATAAGATGGAAGTTATAATCTCTGAAAAACAGGATAGACCATAAATGAAAAGATGGCGCCGAAGAACATGGCTGACGTTTTACATTCTCCCAGCCAATTGTGCAACTTTGTAATTATTTTTTGCATTTTGTGTCACTTATTTTTTTTACTTATTGTGTACATAATGTCGCTGCTACCGTCTCTTACGACCGAAACAAACTTCTGGACAGAAAAGCGATAATTCACCGCGGACTGGAAGAAATCTTGTCCTTTAACAAGTCCGATGAGAAGTATATGCTGCTTTCACTGGAACAGGCCCAGATCCACACCTTTTGCGTGAAGAAAAGACGCCGGAAAAGGGGACGCCGATCGGGGATCCTTCTGAGAATCCGGAGGCGAGATGTATTATTTGTAGCCATCTATTTACCACCACAAAGCAAAGCTGGCACTATGACCGCTCTCAGGCCATAAGCAAAGAAGAAAATGCTCACCCAGACGCGGCGCTCCTAGAGGCCGGGAACTTTAATGCAGGCAAACTTAAATCAGTTTTACCAAATTGTTACCAGCACGTCACATGTACAAACACGGGGAAAAAAATCCTAGACCACATTTACTCCACACACAAAGATGCATACAAAGCTCTCCCCTGCCCTCCATTTGGAAAATCTGACCATAATTCTATCCTCCTGATTCCTGCGTACGAGCAAAAACTAAATCAGGATGTACCAGTGACTCGCTTAATACGAAAGTGGTCAGATGACGCGGATGCTACACTACAGGACTGTTTTGCGAGCACAGACTGGAATATGTTCCTTTATTCATCCAATGGCATTGAGGAATACACCACCTCAGTCATCGGCTTCATCAATAAGTGCATCGACAACGTTATCCCCACAGTGATTGTACATACATATCCCAACCAGAAGCCATGGATTACAGGCAACATCTGAATCGAGCTAAAGGCTGGAGCTGCTGCTTTCAAGGAGTGGGAGACTAATCCGGATGCTTATAAGAAAACCCGTTATGCCCTCAGATGTACTAAAGCGTCAATACAGGATTAAGATTGAATCCTACTACATCGGCTCTGATGCTCGTCATATGTGGCAGGGCTTGAAAACTATTACGAACTACTAAGGGAAACCTCAGACTCGAGCTGCCCAGTGACGCGAGCCTACCAGATGAGCTAAATGCCTTTTATGCTCGCTTCGAGGCAAGCGTCACTGAAGTATGCACGAGAGCACCAGCTGCCCTGGATGACTGTGTGATAACGGTCTCGGTAGCCGATGTGAACAAAACCTTTAAACAGGTCAACAATCACAAAGCCACTGGGCCAGACGGATTACCAGGACGTGTACTCAAAGCATGCGTGGAACAACTGCAAATGTCGTCACTGACATTTTCAACCTCTCCTTGACCAAGTCTGTAATACCTACATGTTTCAAGCAGACCACCATAGTCCCTGTAACCAAGGAAGCGAAGGTAACCTGCCTAAATAATTACCGCCCCGTGGAACTCATGTTGGTAGCCATGAAGTGCTTTGAAAGGCTGGTCATGCTCACATCAACAGCATCCTCCCGCACACCCTAGACCCACTCCAATTTGTATACCGCCCCAACAGATCCACAGATGACGCAAGCTCAATCGCACTCCACACTGCCCTTTCTCACCTGGACAAAAGGAACACCTATGTGAGAATGCTGTTCATTGATTACAGCTCAGCGTTCAACACCATAGTGCCCATGAAGCTCATCACTAAGCTAAGGACTCTGGGGCTAAACACCTTGCTCTGCAACTGGATCCTGGAAATCCTGATGGGCCGCCCTCAGGTGGTAAGAGTAGGCAACAGCATGTCTGTCACGCTGATCCTTAACACTGGGGCCCCACAGGGGTGTGTACTTAGGCCCCTCCTGTATTCCTTGTTCACCCACGACTGCGTGGCCAAACACGACTCCAACACCATCATTAAGTTTGCTGATGACACAATAGTGGTAGGCCTTATCACCGACAACGATGAGATGGGCTATAGGGAGGAGGTCAGTGAACTGGCAGTGTGGTGTCAGGACAACAACCTCTCCCTCAATGTGAGCAAGACAAAGGAGCTGATCGTGGACTGCAGGAAATGGCGGGCCAAACAGGCCCCCATTAACATCAACAGGGCTGTAGTGGAGCGGGTCAAGAGTTTCAAGTTCCTTGGTGTCCACATCACCAATGAACTATCATGGTCCAAACATACCAAGACAGTAGTGAAGAGGGCACGACAAAACCTTTTCCCCCTCAAGAGACTGAAAAGTTATACAGCTGCACCATCGAGAGCATCCTGACTTGATGCATCACCGCCTGGTATGGCATCTGCTCGGCATCTGACCGTAAGGCGCTACAGGGGGTAATGCGAACGGCCCAGTACATCACTGGGGCCAAGTTTCCTGCCATCCAGGACCTATATAACACGCGGTGTCAGAGGAAAGCCCATAAAATTGTCAGAGACTCCAGTCACCCAAGTCATAGACTGTTTTCTCTGCTACCACGGCAAGCGGTACCAGAGCGCCAAGTCTAGGACCAAAAGGCTTCTCAACAGCTTCTACACCCAAGCCATTAGACTGCTGAACAATTCATAAAAATCGCCACCGGACAATTTATATTAAACCCCCCTCTTGACACTGCTGCTACTCACTGTTTGCTTGTTACCTATGCATAGTCACTTCGCCCCCACCAACATGTACAGACTACCTCAACTAGCCTGTACCCCTGCACACTGACTTGGTACCGGTAACCCGTGTATATAGCCTCGTTATTGTTATTCTTATCGTGTTACTTTTTATTACTACTTTCTATTTTAGCCTACTTGGTAAATGTTCTCTTCTTCTTGAACTGCACTGTTGGTTAAGAGCTTGTAAGTAAGCATTTCACGGTAAAGTCTACACTTGTTGTGTTCGGTGCATGTGGCAAATAAAGTTTGATTTGATTTGACTAGAGTAATACAAAGGACAGGAATGTGTCATATCTTAGGTGGTGCACACACAGTAGTAGCAACTTCAAAAGGTGGAATATTTGCTCTTGATGCTGCACAATGTAATGCGTAACTGGCAAACTCATTCTTCTCACTTGATAGTTGGCTGTAACTAACATATACTGTATACATTGGGCACAGTGCATGCCTTGTTCCCCTAACTGTGTGCATCAGCTCTTTTATACAAGGATGTAGATTTCTGTTAAGGGCATCCCCCTATGTCCAGTGTGATGTGTGCTTTGTCAAGAAGAGAGAACACAACTGGGCAAGGTGTAAGCTAGACCTTCCTCCCACTTCGCCCTCCCTTCTCCTTCACTCGTTATCTGCTGAGTCGGCACATTATCCCCCTCCCTCTACTGCCTTTATGTGCACAGGACCTGATCAGGATGAATGGGTCATGATGGAAACTTCTGGATGGAGTGTGATGCAAGGATGACCTCTATAAAAATGCACACTGAGGCTCTTCAAGGTAGTTTTCTCAGAAGGAAGGAATGCGTTGAGCCAGAGAAGCTTCTGGAAGAGATGTGGCATGAGCTTCAGCTACTGAACACGCTTCAAAATAATCTATCAAAATGCCTCTTTACTTTGAGTAATCACGTATTCCATAACCAAAGAACAAGTCATTGCCTTTCTTTGCTTCACCAAATAATGTTCCCTTCTTTCTTTATAATCAGGTGTCTAACGATAGCCCCTTGAACACCTTCCATCAGAACTGGGCTTAAATAGTATATGTTTTCTATTGTATACTTTAGCTGCGCTTGATTGAGTTTGACTGGTGCAAACATACCAATGGAATAGTCCCAAAAGTACCAAGCCTGCCAATCGGGCACTCCGTGCAGGCTTAATTAAATGCTCCAAGTATTTGAAAGTGAACATGCTATTTGAATTCAGGTCAGTGGCAACCCGTCATTCAGGGCAGCTGGGGCAGACCTCCACCTGTTTTGAGCCCACCTGTTTAGCCTGTTTTGCATGTTATTTTGGCATTAATACATGTCACATATCAGATGGCAAACAATCAAAAAAAATATATATAATTGAGTTAATAAAGCCGCCTACAGACATGGTCTCTTTTTTGCTTTCTTGAGTGTCAACCTATCAAATAAAATCACATTTTATTTGTCACATGCGCCGGATACAACAGGTTCCAAAAGTCCCAAAAGGTCCCAAAAGTACCTTACAGACTATACCTTACATTGAAATGCTTACTTACAAGCCCTTAACCAACAATGCAGTTTTAAGAAAATACCCTCCCCCCCCAAAAAAGTAAAGGATAAGAATAACAAATAATTAAAGAGCAGCAGTAAATAAGAATAGCGGGGCTATATACAAGGGGTACCGGTACAGAGTCAATGTGCAGGGGCACCGGTGTCGAGGTAATTGAGGAAATATGTACATGTAGGTAGAGTTATTAAAGTGACTATGCATAGATAATAACAGAGAGTAGCAGCAGCAGCTTAGAGGGGGGGGGGGGGGGGCAATGCAAATAGTCTGGGTAGCCATTTGATTAGCTGTTCAGGAGTCTTATGGCTTGGGGTAGAAGCTGTTTAGAAGCCTCTTGGACCTAGACTTGTCACTTGCCATGCGGTAGCAGAGAGAACAGTCTATGACTTGGGTGGCTGGAGTCTTTGACAATTTTTAGGGCCTTCCTCTGACACGGCCTGTTATAGAGGTCCTGGATGGCAGGAAACTTGGCCCCGGTGATGTACTGGGCCGTACGCCTAGCCCAGTGCTTTCTGTGGGCAGCCAGAGGAAAATACGCAGCGTAGGGGTTGGTAATGTTCTCTACTTGAGCCCTGCTTGTCTCCTGTTCTGTCACTCATGGGGACACTACGTCACCACAAAATCTACGGCGATAGCTCAAAAATTCAAGCCCCTTGGGTGCTCCCATAGAGTTACATAAGAAGTACCCATCCAAGAAGGCTCAAGGTCATTGGCCACAGATAAAGTGACGTCAAATCACGTTATATCTACTGAAGCTTTGATTGGACTAATCATGTCAATATCATACTTTCAAAATCTTAGCTAGCAAGCAGTCATAATCATGAATCACGTCGACAATCTACAGACAAATCCTTTTCAATCCTTGTCATATGAAGAGAAATGATAGATAAAATGTATCAGTGCTCATCAGCCATTGGACATAAACATTACGTAATAAGTTGGAAATTGCACATTTCAACAATGAGTGGTTTGGAAGGAGTCAGTGGCTAACAGTGGCTAACATTTCAACAATGAGTGGTTTGGAAGGAGTCAGTGTCTAACTGCAAGCGTTCCAACGGAGTCACTAGCCTGATATTCAGTGGAGTGGGTGTGTGGTCCAAGTTCGGGTTTAAGGGTCTCTTTTCCAAGCTTAAAAGGATAAAGGATAAACATTGAACACCATAGGCCAGAAAAGTTTGAATACATTGGCCATGCTGTCAATCCAGCATGACTTCTGCCACGTTCAAAACAACTGGAAACGTGAAACAGGGAAATCAGAGTTCAAGACAACCGAGAACTCTGAAAGAAATCGAGCTCCGACTGGGAAAATATGTTGTGAACGGTCATCCAACTCAGAATTCCAAGTCGGGAACTCGGGCCTCTTTCTAGAGCTCCGACCTGAAGATCACTGACTCTATTCAACATAGCTGTTTTGCTCAGTGTTCCCAGTTGTCTTGAAAGCACCATAAATCCAGAGAATGCCAAACTTTGATTACCCCCACTAACCTGCTGCTACTCTCTGTTATTATCTATGCATAGTCACTTTAATAACTTTACCTACATGTACATATTACCTCGACACCGGTGCCCCTGCACATTGACTCTGTACCGGTGCCACCTGTATATAGCCATGCTATTGTTATTTTACCGCTCCTCTTTAATTATTTGTTATTTTTATCTCTTACTTTTTTTAGGTATTTTCTTAAAACTGCAAGTTAAGCGTTTGTAAGTAAGCATTTCACTGTAAGGTCTACACCTGTTGTATTAGGAGCATGTGACAAATACAATATCTTGGGTAACACTCTACAAGCTTGGCACACCTATATTTGGGGAGTTTCTCCCATTCTTCTCTGCAGATCCTCTCAAGCTCCGTCAGGTTGGATGAGATGTTCGAGAGATGTTCGATCGGGTTCAAGTCCGGGCTCTGGCTGGGCCACTCAAGGACATTCAGAGACTTGTCCTGAATCCACTCCTGTGTTGTCTTGGCTGGTCACTTAGGGTTGTTGTCCTGTTGGAAGGTGAACCTTCGCACCAGTCTGGGAACCTGCTCCAGAGCACTCAGGACTTCATCAAGGATCTCTTTGTACTACTCTGTTCATATTTCCCTCGATCCTGACTGGTCTCCCAGTCCCTGCCGCTGAAAAACATCCCCACAGAATGATGCTGCCACCCCTACGCTTCACCGTAGGGATGGTGCCAGCTTGGCATTCAGGCCAAAGAGTTCAATCTTGGTTTCTTGTTTCTCATGGTCTAAGAGTCCTTTAAATCAAATAAAATCAAGTAAAATGTTATTGGTCACATACACATATTTAGCAGATGTTATTGCGGGTATAGTGAAATTCTTGTGTTCCTAGCTCCAACAGTGCAGTAGTATCTAACAACTCCAAGCGAGCTGTCATATGCCTTTTACTGAGAAGTGGCTTCTGTTCTGTCTAAGTCATGTCCAATCAATTGAATTGACCACAGGTGCACTCCAATCAAGTTGTATAAACATCTCAAGGATGATCAATGGAAACAGGATGCACCTGAGCTAAAGTTCGAGTCTCATAGCAAAGGGCCTGAATACTTATAAAAACGTATTTCTGTATTTTTTTAATACATGTGCCAAAGTTTCTAAAAACCTGTTTTCGCTTTGTTACTATGGGTTATTGTGTGTAGATTGATGAGGAAAAAATACATTTTATACATTTTAGAATAAGGCTGTATTCTAACAAAATGTGGAAAAAGTCAAAGGGTCTGAATACTTCCCAAAGGGAGCCTACACTAAAGTGTTACTGATCAACCTTATCGAAGAACAAGGGAGTGAGTAATTGAGCTACTACGAGCTACAAATTACTTTTCTTTGCAAACTTCCAGATGTTATGTTAACTGGGACTTTAACCTTGTATTATAAATCTCCCTAACTCTTGACTGGAATTGACACAGTGTTGGTCAATGCAGTGACTGAAAATCAAATCAAATTTTATGTGGTTGCTTGGGTGGTGTGCACGCATGGGTGTGTGTGTGTGTGGAGGGTTGGTGGGAGTTGTCTGTGCTGTGCCTAAGGAAACAGAGGGAACAACGTGTGGAAGAGTCTGGAGCTCCCCCTTCCCGACCGGCCGCTGAGTCACTCCTAGCGGGATTAGGTGGGATTGGTCTGTTTTGCTCCAATGAGCCATCACATCGTTAGCGTTGTTAGTCGGGTTAATCAAAGAGGCATTTCCTGTAAAATGCATACTTCCCTGAATTGTACCACCCCTTCCTCAGTATTAAATGGAGACATCCAGGTGCGTCAGGTTATGGATTTATAGGATGGTGTCAATCATCTCATGATGTCACTAGCATTATTAGGGTGGATTGGTCATAGGGTGGTACTCCTACTCTGTTCGGTACTTGGATTTCCCCATTTCTTTAACCCTTTGATGATTTACATTTTAGTCATTTAGCAGATGCTCTTATCCAGAGTGACTTACAGTAGTGAATGCATACATTTCATAAAATTTTCACCGTACTGGTCCCCCGTGGGAATTGAACCCACAACCCCGGCGTTGCAAACACCATGCTGTACCAACTGAGCCACACGGGACCTGATGATGACGTGACTTGAATGACAAATGACTGTGAAGAGACATCCAGGTACAGAACAATGATTATATTTGACTTTAGTCTCCTTTAGATATCTAACAAAACACGTGACGCTTATGAAGTAAACTCTGAGGCATCTAAATGAGGTGTGGCGCCAACACTAGGCTTGGATAGACTTTGGAGAGGGTAATTATAGGAAAATCATACCTGATTGGATGGGTCTATTATTGATTGTGAAAGTTCCTCCATCAGGATATTTGTATAAAGACCAATGGGACCAGATTGGACCAGAGCTATCAAATAGTAACGAATGTGTCCAGTGATTAATGGCATTTTCCAGGGATCAGAGCTAGTCCACCCAGGGTGTAAAATTGTTATCAGGATTTCGGCTGGATCTATTTTTGAGCAGTGTTAAGCAAATCTCTGAGTCCCAAATGACACCCTATTCCCTATGTAGGGCACTATTTTTGACCAAGGGGTCTGGTCAAAAGTAGTACACTATATCGAGAATAGAATGCCATTTGGAATGCAAGAATGACCACGTGTTGTAAGCTTTACATTTTGACCTTGAGTCCAGGAAATGGCTCCTGGAACTATCTACTCCCCACCCTCCACCGCCTCCCTCCCTGTCTCTCTAAAGGGTACAGTGGTGGTGGTTTAGTGACTCCAGCAGGGTGCTTTCTCCCTGTCTCTGGCAAAGAGACTTGTAAACACTTGGGAGTCCCAGGGTCAATGAGATACACAGTGCCAACAAGCCCCAGCTGGGGTGTGACATCATAGGCCACGACGGGAGGACAGGCTTAGAACACACACAAATACAAACACTCACACACACATGCGCACACACCTGCATACACTTACACACACACACACACACACACACACACACACACACACACACACACACACACACACACACACACACACACACACACACACACACACACACACACACACACACACACACACACACACACACACACCAGGAAGTGGTTGAAGTGTTTGGCCAGCAAGGAATGTGTGTGTGTTCGATGTGTGAAGAAATGATGAGTTAATAGGTTTGGCTCAGTTTGAGTGTATGTTAGTATGTGTTTGTGTGTTTATAATGTTGTGACCATTTGTCTTTGTCCGTGACAGGCTCACAACCGTGCACTGCAGGGTTCTAGATTACCCGTGCGCAACTCCTGACGTACAACTGGCTTGATTAACCACAAAACATAACATCCCTTGAGACAGAGTGCATTTTCCACTTAAAAACAGGAGTCATAAACGTAATGATTTACATGATCGTGTAAACCCTTCCAAAAGAAAAATAGGCCCTACTCCATTTCTGGTAAAGATATCCCATATTAATCATTGACCTAAAATTACCAGGAGTATGTTCTTCAAAAGGTTAGCTAACCTTTAAAGGTGAACATACTGTGTTAAGCAGTGGAAGCTCCTCAGAGGAGGAAAGGGAGGACCATCCTCCTCAGTGAAATTCATAAAAATAGAAATGGTAAAACATTTAAAAAGTGATGCTTTTTAGATAAAACTATACTAAATATATTCACATATCACTGAATAATTGATTAAAACACACTTTGCAATGAAGGTCTACAGTAGCCTCAACAACACTCTGTAGGGTAGCACCATGGTGTAGCCGGATCAAATCAAATGTTATTGGTCACATACATGTGTTCAGCAGATGTTATTGCAGGTGTAGCAAAATGCTTGTGCTTCTAGTTCTGACAATGCAGCAATATCTAACAAGTAATATCTAACAATTTCACAACATATACCCAATACACACAAATGTAACCTCTCTAGGGTAGGGGGCAGTATTTGCACGGCCGGATAAAAAAACGTACCCGATTTAATCTGGTTATTACTACTGCCCAGAAACTAGAATATGCATATAATTGTTTGATTTGGATAGAAAACACCCTAAAGTTTCTAAAACTGTTTGAATGGTGTCTGTGAGTATAACAGAACCCATATGGCAGGCAAAAACCTGAGAAGATTCCTTACAGGAAGTGCCCTCTCTGACCATTTCTTGGCCTTCTACACTCTCTTTATTGAAAACTGAGGATCTCTGCTGTAACGTGACACTTCCTACGGCTCCCATAGGCTCTCAGAAGGCGGCAGAACGTTGAATGATGACTTTGCAGCCCATTGCTGAAAAACAGTAGCGCATTTGGATAGTGGTCGATCAGAGAACAATGAGACAGGCGCGCGCGTGCACGAGAAGAGTCCATTTTAGATTTTTAGTCTTTGAACGAAAACAGGGTTTCCCGGTTGGAATATTATCGCTTTTTTACGAGAAAAATCGCATAAAAATGGATTTTAAACAGCGTTTGACATGCTTCGAAGTACGGTAATGGAATATTTAGAATTCTTTTGTCATGAAACGCGTCGGGCGCATCACCCTTCGTCACCCTTCGGATAGTGTCTTGAACGCGCGAACAAAACAGAGGATATTTGAACGTAACTATGGATTATTTTGAACCAAACCAACATTTGTTATTGAAGTAGAAGTCCTGGGAGTGCATTCTGACGAAGAACAGCAAAGGTAATCCAATTTTTCTTATAGTAAATCTGAGTTTGGTGAGTTCCAAACTTGGTGGGTGTCAAAATAGCTAGCCCGTGATGGCGAGCTTTCTGCTCAGAATATTGCAAAATGTACTTTTGCCGAAAAGCTATTTTAAAATCGGACATAGCGATTGCATAAAGGAGTTCTGTATCTATAATTCTTAAAATAATTGTTATGTTTTTTGTGAACGTTTATCGTGAGTAATTTAATAAATTCACCGGAAGTTTGCGGTGGGTATGCTAGTTCTGAACGTCACATGCTAATGTAAAAAGCTGTTTTTTGATATAAATATGAACTTGATTGAACAAAACATGCATGTATTGTATAACATAATGTCCTAGGAGTGTCATCTGATGAAGATCATCAAAGGTTAGTGCTGCATTTAGCTGTGGTTTGGGTTTATGTGACATTATATGCTAGCTTGAAAAATGGGTGTCTGATTATTTCTGGCTGGGTACTCTGCTGACATAATCTAATGTTTTGCTTTTGTTGTAAAGCCTTTTTGAAATCGGACAGTGTGGTTAGATTAACGAGAGTCTTGTCTTTAAAATGGTGTAAAATAGTCATATGTTTGAGAAATTGAAGTAATAGGATTTTTAAGGTATTTGAATATCGCGCCACGGGATTCCACTGGCTGTTGAGTAGGTGGGACGATTTCGTCCCACATACCCTAGAGAGGCTAAGTAAGAAATGGAATTAAGAATATATAAATATATGTACGAGCAATGTCAGAGCGGCATAGACTAAGATACAGTAGTATAGAATACAGTACAGTTGAAGTCGGAAGTTTACATACACTTAGGTTGAAGTCATTAAAACCTGTTGTGGATAGGGGGCAGTATTTTCACGGCCGGATGAAAAAAACGTACCCGATTTAATCTGGTTACTACTCTTGCCCAGAAACTAGAATATACATATAATTAGTCGATTTGGATAGAAAATACCCTAAAGTTTCTAAAACTGTTTGAATGGTGTCTGTGAGTATAACAGAACTCATATGGCAGGCAAAAACCTGAGAAAATTCCAAGCAGGAAGTGGCCTGTCTGCGAATTTGTAGTTCTCCTTTTGCTTCTCTATCGAAACTACAGTATCTGTGGGTTACATGACACTTTCTAAGGCTTCCATTGGCTCTCTAAAGCCTTCAGAAACCGGATTGAGGCGTCTCCTGTCTCTGGGCAGATAATAGCAGCTCAGCCTGGTGACAAAGAGATTGGAGATGCGCGTTCCCGAGACCACGCCATTTTTTCTGTCCCTCTTTGAATGAATACAGCATTGTCCGGTTGGAATATAATCGCTATTTTACGAGAAAAAATAGCATAAAAATTGATTTTAAACAGCGTTTGACATGCTTCTAAGTACGGTAATGGAACATTTTGAATTTTTTTGTCTGGAAATGCACTCACGCATTACCCTTTGGATAGTGACCTGAACACACGAACTTAACAGGGGTATTTGGACATAACTATGGATTATTTGGAACAAAAACAACATTTGTTGTGGAAGTAGCAGTCCTGGGAGTGCATTCTGACGAAGAACAGCAAAGGTAATACAATTTTTCTAATACTAATTCTGAGTTTAGTGAGCCCCGAACTTGGCGGGTGTCAAAATAGCTAGCCCTGATGGCTGAGCTATGTACTCAGAATATTGCAAAATGTGCTTTCGCCGAAAAGCTATTTTAAAATCTGACATAGTGATTGCATAAAGGAGTTCTGTGTCTATAATTCTTAAAATAATTGTTATGTATTTTGTCAACGTTTATCATGAGAAATGTAGTAAATTCACCGGAAGTTTTCGGTGGGAATACGATTTCTGAACAGCTGTTTTTTATATAAATATGAACTTGATTGAACAAAACATGCATGTATTGTATAACATAATGTCCTAGGAGTGTCATCTGATGAAGATCATCAAAGGTTAGTGCTGCATTTAGCTGTGTTTTGGGTTTTTGTGACATTTATGATTGCTTTGAAAATGGCTGTGTGATTATTTTTGGCTGTATACTCTCCTAACATAATCTAATGTTTTGTTTTCGCTGTAAAGCCTTTTTGAAATCGGACAATGTGGTTGGATTAAGGAGAGTCTTATCTTTCAAATGGTGTAAAATAGTCATATGTTTGAGAAATTGAAGTTATAGCATTTTTGGGGGTTTTGTATTTCGCGCCACGCTCTACCATTGGATATTGGCAAGGCGTTCCCCTAGCGGAACGTCTGTCCTCAACAGGTTTTAATACTCGTTTTTCAAACACTCAACAAATTTCTATCTAGATGTTCCGCTAGCGGAACACCGCTCCAATATCCAATGATAGGCCGTGGCACGAATTACAAATTCTTCAAAAATCCCAAAACTTCAATTTTTCAAACATATGACTATTTTACACCATTTTAAAGACAAGACTCTCCTTTATCTAACCACATTGTCCGATTTCAAAAAGGCTTTACAACGAAAGCAAAACATTAGATTATGTCAGGAGAGTACCCAGCCAGAAATAATCACACACCCATTTTTCAAGCTAGCATATAATGTCACAAAAACCAAAACCACAGCTAAATGCAGCACTAACCTTTGATCTTCATCAGATGACACTCCTAGGACATTATGTTATACAATACATGCATGTTTTGTTCAATCAAGTTCATATTTATATCAAAAACCAGCTTTTTACATTAGCATGTGACGTTCAGAACTAGCATACCCACCGAACACTTCCGGTGAATTTACTAAATTACTCACGATAAACGTTCACAAAAAACATAACAATTATTTTAAGAATTATAGATACAGAACTCCTTTATGCAATCGCGGTGTCCGATTTTAAAATAGCTTTTCGGTGAAAGCACATTTTGCAATATTCTGAGCAGATAGCCCGGCCATCACATGCTAGCGATTTTGACACCCACCAAGTTTGGCACCCACCAAACTCAGATTTACTATAAGAAAAATTGGATTACCTTTGCTGTTCTTCGTCAGAATGCACTCCCAGGACTTCTAGTTTACACCCAATGTTGTTTTGGTTCCAAATAATCCATAGTTATATCCAAATAGCGGCTTTTTGTTCTTGTGTTCAAGACACTATCCGAAGGGTGACGCACCGGCGCATATCGTGACAAAAAAAATTCAAAATATTCCATTACCGTACTTCGAAGCATGTCAAACGCTGTTTAAAATCAATTTTTATGCGATTTTTCTCGTAAAATAGCGATAATATTCCGACCGGGAGACGTCGTTTTCGTTCAAAGACTGAAAATGTAAAATGGACTCTTCACGTGCACGCGTGCGCCCGTTTCATTGTTCTCAGATCGACCACTATCCAAATGCGCTACTGTTTTTCAGCCAGGGACTGCAGAGTCATCATTCCCCATTCTGGTGCCTTCTGAGAGCCTATGGGAGCCTTAGAAAATGTCACGTTACAGCAGAGATCCTCTATTTTCCATAAAGAGGCTATAGAAGGCCAAGAAATGGTCAGAGAGGGCACTTCATGTATGCAATCTTCTCAGGTTTTGGACTGCCATATGAGTTCTGTTATACTCACAGACACCATTCAAACAGTTTTAGAAACTTTAGGGTGTTTTCTATCCAAATCAAACAATTATATGCATATTCTAGTTTCTGGGCAGGAGTAATAACCAGATTAAATCGGGTACGTTTTTTATCCGGCCGTGAGACTCTTTTTTGCTTCGAAGTACGGTAATGGAATATTTAGATTTTTTTTGTCACGAATTGCGCCATGCGTGCGACCCTTCTTTACCATTCGGATAGTGTCTGGGACGCACGAACAAAACGCCGCTATTCGGATATAACGATGGATTATTTTGGACCAAACCAACATTTGTTATTGAAGTAGCAGTCCTGGGAGTGCATTCTGACGAAGACAACAAAAGGTAATCAAACTTTTATAATAGTAAATCTGATATTGGTGAGTGCTAAACTTGCCGGGTGTCTAAATAGCTGGCTTTACAGCGAAAGCAAAACATTAGATTATGTCAGCAGAGTACCCAGCCAGAAATAATCAGACACCCATTTTTCAAGCTAGCATATAATGTCACAAAAACCCAGAAGACAGCTAAATGCAGCACTAACCTTTGATGATCTTCATCAGATGACACACCTAGGACATTATGTTATACAATACATGCATGTTTTGTTCAATCAAGTTCATATTTATATCAAAAAACAGCTTTTTACATTAGCATGTGACGTTCAGAACTAGCATACCCCCCGCAAACTTCCGGGGAATTTGCTAACAATTGACTAAATTACTCACGATAAACGTTCACAAAAGGCATAACAATTATTTTAAGAATTATAGATACAGAACTCCTCTATGCACTCGATATGTCCGATTTTAAAATAGCTTTTTGGTGAAAGCACATTTTGCAATATTCTAAGTACATAGCCCAGCCATCACGGGCTAGCTATTTAGACACCCGGCAAGTTTAGCCTTCACCAAAATCAGATTTACTATTATAAAAGTTTGATTACCTTTTCTTCTCTTCGTCAGAATGCACTCCCAGGACTGCTACTTCAATAACAAATGTTGGTTTGGTCCAAAATAATCCATCGTTATATCCGAATAGCGGCGTTTTGTTCGTGCGTCCCAGACACTATCCGAAATGGTAAATCAGGGTCGCGCACATGGCGCAATTCGTGACAAAAAAAATCTAAATATTCCATTACCGTACTTCGAAGCATGTCAACCGCTGTTTAAAATCAATTTTTATGCAATTTATCTCGTAAAAAAGCGATAATATTCTGACCGGGAATCTCCTTTTCGGCAAACAGAGGAAAAATCACAAAGACGGGGGCGGCCAGGGTACGCACCTAAGCCCACAGTCCCTTGTTCGGCCACTTGAGAAAGGCAATAATGTGTTTCAGCCTGGGGCTGGGATGACGACATTCAGGTTTTTCCCGGGCTGTGAGCGCCCATGGAAGACGTAGGAAGTGTCACGTTAGTGCAGAGATCCTTTGTAAAATATAGGAATGGCAAAGAAGTTCAAGAAATGGTCAGACAGGCCACTTCCTGTAAAGGAATCTCTCAGGTTTTGACCTGCCATTTGAGTTCTGTTATACTCACAGACACCATTCAAACAGTTTTAGAAACTTTGGAGTGTTTTCTATCCAAAGCCAATAATTATATGCATATTCTAGTTACTGGGCAGGAGTAGTAACCAGATTAAATCGGATACGTTTTTTATCCAGCCGTGAAAATACTGCTCCCTAGCCATAACAGGTTAAGCACCGCACTGTGTCACTCCGTCCTTGCTGAGCTTTTCTTTGACATCTGATGGGATATATGACTGAATTACAGTTCATGAGGGTTGCCTAGTCACACATATGAAGTTGTGGAAAGATCTGACGTTTTTAACCCTTCAAAACAGCCCCTATGACACCATTTTAAGGCACTTCTGGTTGTCACAGGAATCTGAGCATTAGGCTCTTATAGAATATTGAGTTTTAGGTCTTTATGTTAAGAACTGACTTATTTACAGAGGGTTGAACAAGTGTGTGTTGTTTCAGAAAATCACAGAAATCTCGCAGAGCTCCGAAACCCGCCTTAACGGACTCATCTGAACACGCTGCAACTGGATATGTAACTTTTTTGAAAAAAAAAACTCCTATTGTTGAATATCACCAATGTGTCATTGTACAATTTCTCTGAAATGAACATTGGTAAATGCATGGTTCCTTTTCTCCTGACACCGTAGGCTCATGTAGTTTTATGTGAAGCGGTCAAATCAGCACTCTATTTTCCTGTTTGACTTTCAATCCCAGGAAAAATAGCCTTAACTCGAAAAGCGTCGAGGCCTCGACTCCATCCTGTTCGGGGCCAACTGCCCATTATGCCAAACCCACACAGACCGAGTTTCGTCTTCGAATTCTTTTCCGTTTAGGAGAAAAAGCCGTGTCGTGATTGGTGATATATGTTACGTTTGCAATATGATTCCATTCGCCCTCCCGTGGAATAATCTGGAACTGCAAAGAAATGACCAAAATGTGAAAATTGTATTAAACGGAAACGGAAGGTCCGAGAGACTCCGTTCGATGACTTCCTGGAAGATCCGGCCCCTGTGAGCGGCCCGACACCGTCCGCGGATTTATCGGACGTAGTCGGACGTCTAGTAAGGGAGCGTACATTTGCAATATGGACTTTCTCACTAACCATACGGCTAGCGCACGAGAGTTCCCTTCATGTATGAAAGGTACACTACAAACCAACCGTGACCTTCTCTTGTGAAGCCCAGACGTAAGAGAGAGAACAATAGCTAAACCCGGTCTTAACTTTCAATGCTCCATCCCCCTGCCCTACCCCCCTTCACGCCACTCCGCCAACCACCAGGCTGCCCGGTATCAGAACATTCCAGGCATTCCCGTGATTGGCAGATAGCAGGTTGATTGGCATGACCCCGCGAACACTGGTAAGTACGACACACCCCGCTAATAGCCTAACACATAACCCACAACTGTCTGTGCGGGTCGCTACAATACTATTGTAAATATCCCCTTACCTTTGATTATCTCCATCAGAAGGCACTTCCAGGCTTCCCAGGTCCACAACAAATGTGGTTTATTTTGACAAAGTTCATAATTTATGTCCAAATAACTCCAAATTGTTCCATGTTGTTAGGCGTTCAGTAGGCTCCTCAAAAGTAGGAAAAAAACAGCGAAAAGTAAAAACAAAATCTATTTACGTTCGTTCAAACATGTCAAACGTTGTTTAGCATCAATCTTTAGGGCCATTTTTAACGTGAAACATCAGTAATATTTCAACCCGACCTCTCCTGTGTCTTGAAAACCGTTTTTGAAAAATGTCTCGCCTCACATGCACGCGCAGGTGCGCGCAATAATGAAGTGACGACATCCCAGGGATGTCAACTTCTCTTCGTTGTCATCCGGTCTCTATTCATCATAGACGCTTCAAACAACTTTATAAAGATCGTTGACATCTAGTGGAAGCCGTAGGAAGTGCGAAATGAATCCTTTGTCACTGTGTGATCTATTAGCAATGACTCGAAAATAGTACAGCCACAAAATTCTAATTTCCTGGTTGTATTTTTCTCAGGTTTTTGCCTGCCATATGAGTTTTGTTATACTTACAGACACCATTCAAACAGTTTTAGAAAATTCGGAGTGTTTTCTATCCAAATCTGTTAATAATATGCATATCCTAGCTTCTGAGTTGGTGTAGGTGGCAGTTAAAAATGGGCACATATTTTTTTCCCTAGCCCCAACAGGTTAAACGGAAACAAACGGAACGAAACAGGGATAAACATACCTGAATTTGTCCAACTCTTGTTTGCAACTGTTGGATTAATGATTACACCATAGATCAGGTATGTGTCACTGTCTGTCCATGTGTCACTGTCTATCACCGAAAATGTTTCTCTCGACCTGTGTGCACCTTCGTTGTAAACTTTCATTTATAGGCTAGGTTGTAGCAACCTCTTGATGGTTATAGGGAAAATTCAAGTATCATGTGGTAGCCTAAACCTATCACTGTTACATTGAACTGGGTGAACGGAATATGAATGACAGTCATCCAATATGCTGTAACAGAAATAAGGCCTTGCTCATGAGAAAGAAAATCGTCCTCCCTCATCTTCAACGGCACCGACCGCCACTGGTGTTAAGTACTTGGTACTTTATCTGATGTTTGTGTTAGTCTGGCTGTGTATGACATAACAGTGTCTATAAACAAGAATCAAGTGAGACCGTTGTCACTGGATTTAAACATCAACCTTGTGACAGTTAACTTCTTTGGGCTAGGGGGCAGTATTTTCACATCCGGATAAAAAATGTACCCGATTTAATCTGGTTACGACTCCTGCCCAGTAACTAGAATATGCATATAATTATTGGCTTTGGATAGAAAACACCCTAAAGTTTCTAAAACTGTTTGAATGGTGTCTGTGAGTATAACAGAACTTTTATGGCAGGCAAAAACCTGAGAAGGTTTAAGCAGGAAGTGGCCTGTCTGACAAGGTGTTGTTGTTCTTGCTTCTGTGTATTGAAGATTCAGGATCTTAGCTGTAACGTGACATTTCCTAGGGCTCCAATAGGCTCTCAGAGCCCGGGAAAAACCTGAACGATGACAAGGCAGCCTCAGGCTGAAACACATTATCGCCTTTTCCAAGTGGCCCATCAGAGGACAATGGAATTAGGCGCGTGCCCAATTCGACCCCGTGCAGTATTTTCCTTCGGCTGTTTAGCTAATTGCAGATTCCCGGTCGGAATATTATCGCTTTTTTACGAGAATAATGGCATAAAAATTGATTTTAAACAGCGGTTGACATGCTTCGAAGTACGGTAATGGAATATTTAGAATTTTTTTGTCACGAAATGCGCCATGCGTAAGACCGTTATTTACCATTTCGGATAGTGTCTAGAACTCACGAACAAAACGACGCTGTTTGGATATAACGATGGATTATTTGGGACCAAACCAACATTTGTTATTGAAGTAGAAGTCCTGGGAGTGCATTCTGACGAAGAACAGGAAAGGTAAGACCATTTTTGTTATAGTAAATGGGCTTTTGGTGAAGGCTAAACTTGCCGGGTGTCTAAATAGCTAGCCCTGTGATGCCGGGCTATCTACTCAGAATATTGCAAAATGTGCTCCATCCGAAAAGCTATTTTAAAATCGGACATATCGAGTGCATAGAGGAGTAATGTATCTATAATTCTTAAAATAATTGTTGTGCTTTTTGTGAACGTTTATCGTGAGTAATTGTCACGTCCTGACCAGTAGATGGAGCTGGTGTAGTAGTTTGTGGGTCAGGACGTGGCAGTCTTGTGTGTGTCTTGTGACTCCTGATGAGGAACAGCTGGGAATCGTTGTTCCTGATTGGGAGTCATATATGTAGGAGTTGTTTGTCACTGGGTTTTGTGGGTGGTTGTTTTGCACTGCGTTTTTTTAGCCTGCAAACTGTTGCTGCTGTCACGTTTATTGTTTTCTGTGGATGCTTTACTCCTTTTGTTGGGTAATTAAAAAATTTGTATTCACATACCTGCTGCGCCTTGGTTCATTTCAGAACACAGCCGTTACAGAACCACCCACCAAAGGACCAAGCAGCAGAGGAACGAGGAGGAGGGATGGACATGGGCCGAGTTAAGGAGGAGCGTTTCCAGGGGGATGGAAGACCTTAGGAAATTCGAGAGGCAGCCCCAATAATTTTTTTTGGGGGGGGCACAAGGGCAGTTTTGCGGGGCAAGAATGGAGCCCCAGGCCAGCTCCCCGCACTGACCCGGAAGTGCGTCAACCCAGTCCGACTCGTCCTGTTCCCGCTCCCCGCACTAGGCTTCAAGTGCGTAAACCCAGCCTCGCCAGTCAACAGTCGCCAGAGCTGCCCGCCAGTCAACAGTCGCCAGAGCTGCCCGCCAGTCAACAGTCGCCAGAGCTGCCCGCCAGTCAACAGTCGTCAGAGCTGCCCGCCAGTCAACAGTCGTCAGAGCTGCCCGCCAGTCAACAGTCGTCAGATCTGCCCGCCAGTCAACAGTCGTCAGTGCTGCCCGCCAGTCAACAGTCGTCAGAGCTGCCCGCCAGTCAACCATCACCAGAGCTGCCCGCCAGTCAACAGTTGTCAGAGCTGCCCGCCAGTCAACAGTCGTCAGAGCTGCCCGCCAGTCAACAGTCGTCAGAGCTGCCCGCCAGTCAACAGTCGTCAGAGCTGCCCGCCAGTCAACAGTCGCCAGAGAGGTCAGACTGCGCTGAACTGCCGGAGTGGCCAGACTGCGCTGAACTGCCGGAGTGGCCAGACTGCGCTGAACTGCCGGAGTGGCCAGACTGCCCCGAACTGCCAGAGTGGCCAGACTGCCCCGAACTGCCGGAGTGGCCAGACTGCCCCGAACTGCCGGAGTGGCCAGACTGCCCCGAACTGCCGGAGTGGCCAGACTGCCCCGAACTGCCGGAGTGGCCAGACTGCCCCGAACTGCCAGACTGTCCCGAGCTGCCAGACTGCCCAGACTGTCCCGAGCTGCCAGACTGCCCAGACTGTCCCGAGCTGCCAGAGTGGCCCGACTGCCTGGAACAGCCAGAGCCTGAGCCGCCTCCAGGATAGGTGGGTTGGGGAGGGAGGGTGTAGCACAGTGCCGTCGTTGACGGCAGCCACCCTCCCTTCCCTCCCTTATTGTTTAGGGTTACTGTTTATGGGTTTTGTTGGGGATTTTGTTTGTTGGTGGTTTTTTGTTGTTGTGGTTAGGTGCATTCCGGGGTCTGCACCTTGAGGGGGGGGGGGGAACTGTCACGTCCTGACCAGCAGATGGAGCTGGTGTAGTAGTTTGGGGGTCAGGACGTGGCAGTCTTGTGTGTGTCTTGTGACTCCTGATCAGGAACAGCTGGGAATCGTTGTTCCTGATTGGGAGTCATATATGTAGGAGTTGTTTGTCACTGGGGTTTGTGGGTGGTTGTTTTGCACTGCGTTTTTTTAGCCTGCAAACTGTTGCTGCTGTCACGTTTATTGTTTTCTGTGGATGCTTTACTCCTTTTGTTGGGTAATTAAAAAATGAGTATTCACATACCTGCTGCGCCTTGGTTCATTTCAGAAGACAGCCGTTACAGTAATTTAGTAAATTGTTAGTAAATTCCCCGGTAGTTTGCGGGGGGTATGCTTTTTCTGAACGTCACATGCTAATGTAAAAAGCTGGTTTTTGATATAAATATGAACTTGATTGAACAAAACATGCATGTTTTGTATAACATAATGTCCTAGGTGTGTCATCTGATGAAGATCATGAAAGGTTAGTGCTGCATTTAGCTGTCTTCTGGGTTTTTGTGACATTATATGCTAGCTTGAAAAATGGGTGTCTGATTATTTCTGGCTTGGTACTCTGCTGACATAATCTAATGTTTTGCTTTCGTTGTAAAGCCTTTTTGAAATCGGACAGTGTGGTTAGATTAACGAGAGTCTTGTCTTTAAATAGCTGTAAAATAGTCATATGTTTGAGAAATTGAAGTAATAGCATTTCAAAGGTTTTGAAAATCGCGCCACAGGATTCAACTGGCTGTTACGTAGGTGGGACGAATTCGTCCCGCCGGTCCCATAGAGGTTAAAGCGATTTGCTGCATCCCAAATGGAACGCTGTTCCTTACATAGTGGACAACTTTTTGACCAGAGCCATATGGGCCTTGGTCACTGGCCCAACGCTCTTAACCGCTAGTCTACCTAATGCACTATATAGGGAATAGGGTGCCATTTGGGACACAAACCGTTGACTGAAAGTCCTGAAATCAGAGACCATGACAGTGACACTCTAAAGCAAGTGTTGGGAAATTGTATGCAATGTTTAAATTCTCCATTTTTTTTTTTATAGGATCAGGAATTTGACTTTTTTCCCCCAAATGGAATCAATCACATCTTTCCACTCTGTGTTGGAACGCCACCTCATTCCCTCATATCCAAAGGGAAAATAAGTCGGAGTGAGCGTCTGGCGATTCCCATTTTTAGAAGGATCCCAGCTGCTGTTCCTCCCGCCAGAAATCAGGAGCCAGGAAGGAAGGGACCCCATGATCAAAATAACACATGGACTGATAAAAACTGAGGGATGAGGGATGTGCAGGCAAACAAGAGTCTATCCAGTGTTCCGTGACACGCAAGTTATTTCCCTGGATGCATCATAACCTCAGCCCACTCCCACCACCCCTCACTGACTCTGACAACAGCCCCCTCACCCTTGTCCCTAGTCACATGAGTGTTGAAGCCAAGCTGGATGTTTGTGTCTTTGGGGGGAGGGGGATGTGTTTTGTCCTCTGACTCTCTCCCACGTCGTCTGTCCACCAGAAGAGGATCTCCACTGGGCCCTGGCACTCCCGGAAGACCTTGTTTTCCTTCTCTCTCAGGATACTTTGTCATGTTCCAAAGTACACCTGGTGACAGAATCACTCAACGAAAATAACAAAAACACTTGGGAGCAAATTCAGCAGGACAGGGTTACAGCAAAATTGGAGGGTCAGTTCAGTTTTCAATCTTGTCAGTTCTGAAAGTGACCTGAATTGAGATAATCCTCATGGAAAACAATGTGGAATTTTCAATTTAAGAATTTGAATTCACTCCCTGAATGGACTGAATTAACCGAATATTTAATTATTTATATAATTAACGAATTCGTCCCACCTACGCAACAGCCAGTTGAATCCCGTGGCGCGATTTTCAAATACCTTAGAAATGCTATTACTTCAATTTCTCAAACATATGACTATTTTACAGCATTTTAAAGACAAGACTCTCGTTAATCTAACCACACTGTCCGATTTCAAAAAGGCTTTACAACGAAAGCAAAACATTAGATTATGTCAGCAGAGTACCCAGCCAGAAATAATCAGACACCCATTTTTCAAGCTAGCATATAATGTCACAAAAACCCAGAAGACAGCTAAATGCAGCACTAACCTTTGATGATCTTCATCAGATGACACACCTAGGACATTACGTTATACAATACATGCATGTTTTGTTCAATCAAGTTCATATTTATATCAAAAACCAGCTTTTTACATTAGCATGTGACGTTCAGAACTAGCAAACTTCCGGGGAATTTACTAACAATTTACTAAATTACTCACGATAAACATTCACAAAAAACATAACAATTATTTTAAGAATTATTGATATAGAACTCCTTTGTGCAATCGAGGTGTCCGATTTTAAAATAGCTTTTCGGTGAAAGCACATTTTGCAATATTCTCAGTAGATAGCCCAGCCATCACGGCTAGCCATTTAGACACCCACCAAGTTTAGCCCTGACCAAAGTCAGATTTACTATTACAAAAGTTTGATTACCTTTGTTGTCTTCGTCAGAATGCACTCCCAGGACTGCTACTTCAATAACAAATGTTGGTTTGGTCCAAAATAATCCATCGTTATATCCAAATAGCGGCGTTTTGTTCGTGCGTTCCAGACACTATCTGAAATGGTAAATCAGGGTCACGAGCATGGCACAATTCGTGACAAAACGTTTCTAAATATTCCATTACCGTACTTCGAAGCATGTCAACCGCTGTTTAAAATCCATTTTTATGCCATTTTTCTCGTAAAAAAAGCGATAATATTCCGACCGGGAATCTCCGTTTAGGTAAACAGAGGAAAGAAAACAAAGCATTCGGTCGACGCGGGCACGCGCCTGAGTCTCACAGTGCTGTAACCAGCCACTACCCAAACGCGCTACTTTTTTTCAGCCAGAGCCTGCAAAGCCACGATTCAGCTTTTTGCCGCCTTCTGAGAGCCCATGTGAGCCGTAGGAAGTGTCACGTAACAGCAGAGATCCTTTGTTTTGGATAGAGATGACAAAGAAGGCCAAGAAATGGTCAGACAGGGTACTTCCTGTACAGAATCTTCTCAGGTTTTGACCTGCCATTTGAGTTTTGTTATACTCACAGACACCATTCAAACAGTTTTAGAAACTTTGGAGTGTTTTCTATCCAAAGCCAATAATTATATGCATATTCTAGTTACTGGGCAGGAGTAGTAACCAGATTAAATCGGGTAAAAAAAAATTATCCAGCCGTGTCAATACTGCCCCCTAGCCCTAACAGGTTAAACTCAACCCTGAGTTACAGAACATCACAAATAAGATGGTTCTGTACTTTACATGATGTGTTTCCATACTACACAATCAATTTATACAGTGTATGCTGCATTCCGTATTGATACCGCAGGCGACAATACCTGGCTCGATACAGATGCAGACTTGAATTCAATGCAAGTTTCAGATGCATCAAGCTAAGCCTTTGGTCAAACAACCTTCGTCAAAGAGAGCAAACGTGGTGACAGCTCACCCTTTGACTTGCTATCCCTACTCGAGGACATTGTGCCAAGGTCAATAGCGAACACTTGGCCTGATTCAAAGTGGACCTTCTTGGAACTCACGACGCCTGTTTTGGTTGGTTGCATAAGAAACCTTGAGACCTTGAAGCAAGGCGCTTTTTTGGCCATAAGGCAGATAGCGAACGGTTCCTCTGTTGAATCGCATTGAGTTGTTATCATTTTGTTTTCCACCGTGTTTGACATCTCACATGAAGCATGGGAGCCACGTGCAGGACCCCAAAATGGCAACCTCTCAGGGCTCAACAAAACTCTCTAGCAGCTGTAAAAAATATAAGTGAAAAAAAGCTAATTTGACCTATGCATTAACAAGGCTTTTCAGCATAAGCAGCTTGACTACTGCTAGAGTACAGTAGCTGTACTGCTCTACTGCACTTCAACAACAGATGTACTCACATTGGATTGGTTGATTAGGATTCAAACCTTCTCTCAAACAGCCTAACACATGCTCTTAGAGTAGGTTTCATTAATGTACTTGATAATGTAAATGTGTTTTTTCATGTAAGACATATCATTCCACTAGGACACAGATTAAGCCTAATCCTGAACTAAAAAGCAAGATCAATTGAAAAGGGGTTCTAACACGTTTTGGGCCCAGGATCCCATTTTGCTATCTGAAAATTCTCACAACCTCAACCAGGTGAATTTTTTTTGGTATTTAACAGCCAACGTTAACTTTTTTATTTGTGGCTATGGCAGTCAATTGAAAAACATTCTATCAGTATTTCTGATTGTCTTCTCAACTCACCTTCAAATATTTTAATGTGTGTATATGACAGACAATTGCAAATTAGTCTGACATAATGTATCTTATCTCACCATCACTAATGAGATGGGTGTGTTTGATGCATGTCTCGTCTGAGTTTCTTAAAGTCAGGGGGCGTGGTCGACAGTGCGCACCTTATCTCTGCTGTCACATCCAACCTGGATCGATATTTGGTTTTAATGCAGACGAGAGCATTGAACCCATCTTCACACAGATATGAGCTGGCGAAGGGTACCATGTGTTTTATGGTGCTGTCAAGATAACTGGGAACTCTGAAAAATATGAGGTCAAATCATGACGTCAGTGATCTTTAGGTTGGAAAGTCGGAGCTCTAGAAAGGGCCCCGAGTTCAAAACTATTCTTCCCAGTCTGAGTTCGTTTTTTCAGAGTTCCCAGTTGTATTGAACGCACTTTAGGTGGAAGTCTGAGATTTCCGAGTTCCCAGTTGTTCTGAACGCACCATAAAACATTTGGTAGAGAGACAGCAGTCAAGAACCAAAACAATTTCACTTACCGGCATGCCAACTGAGCCAGGATCACAGTCAAATGGATTGGGAAGTAGGTCCCAAAGTGTTCTTCCAAGAGTTGGAGGTGAACAGTCATCACTCGTGTGGGACACTTACTGATGCTGTTTTCTGTTAGAAACATGCACAGCCGAAGGAAGGCGGCATGGTTCGCTTTTGGAATTATCTCTCTCCAATAAGAATTCTTTCCTCTGAATCTACTGATTCTGTCACTCTGTTGAATGTTTTTGTATTTTCCCTGTATTCTTGAGTTCAGTTCGTTCAGTTTCCCAAATGTCTGTTACATAGGCAAGGAGACACATTTTTCTTTTCATTACACAGAAAGTAAACCAGGACTGTTTTTTTACATCCATTGTGAATGACAAGTTTCTCTCTCAATGTGAACATTTTTTCAACACAAGCCTCGGTATAAAATAGAACATTGTCATGCTCTGACCCCATATCGCCACATAGTTTTGCGAAAAGGCGTGCGTGCAGTGGATGTGGTTTGAGGTAGTTTACAATCTCTAGTTGCTATCGGTGTATGCATCCATATGGCAGAGGGAGACACATTCATAACTAGAGTGCAGAGGCCTGCCTGTCTTTCCACCATAGATGGAGCCCCATCTGTGCAAAAGCCAACCCACCATTCGATCCAATGGCTGACCTAGTCTAATACATAAGCCTACTCAGATGGGAAATGGACAAGGTAGTTGATAGCTTTTAAACAGATTTTGAAGCTATACATGGTTTTTGTTGCAACCTTATATTTTGGGTTATGGTAGGGTAAGACAGTTATGTTATTTTCTTATAAGTTATAATATTTAGAGGGTCAATCTGTGATTGCGTCATACATTTTTTTTTTTACTTTTAAATTATTTACACACCCATTGATTCTTGTAGAATATAACTTGTATAATAAATGTCACATGAGCTTAGTCCAATTGTTATACCCCATCATAACCCAAAATATATGCTTGTTCTACTCAATTGTTGATAAACAATGTACTTTTAAACAAACACTGTTTGGCCTCTGAATATGGTTAAAATTGTCATTTTGTATCCATAGATCTATCGACAAATTTGAAAGTGGTTACATTTCTTCACCCCCCATTCTTCAGCTTTTTACGAACAGTGGTGGGGTGCCGGCTTTGTTGTTGCTTTTGTTGTCGTCGCCCCCCTCTGTTTTGGTAAAAAGCTGAGGGATGGGCCTGGAGAAAGGTAACCACTCTCAGATTAATAGACAGAGCTATGGATGCAAGGACTGACCATCCATGATATCAGAATGATTGTTTTAACCATGTTATGAAGCTATACAGTGTTTGTTTACATTTATAATGTTTACAAACATTGGAGAAAAACAAGCGTATATTTTGGGTTCTCATGGAGTATGTCAGTTGAACTAAGCCTATGAGGCATTCATAAGTTATATTCTTCAAGAATGAATGGATATATATATTTATATATAATTTATAAGTAAAGAAAATGGATGTAGCAACTACAGATTGGCCCTTTAAGTCAAGTCTATCAAAAGTGTGTAAGTTTTATCATGTGTCCATTAACCCAATGGATTTTTTTTTCATCAGCATGAATTAGGTTGAGCAATAAAAGCCCCACTTTTATTCCATAGGCTGGGATCTGCGCTATGCAGCTGTTGCAAGAGCACATTTTTCACTGGCTGTCCACTGCTTTCAAAAACAAAGATTGATAGGCAGCTTAAACTTATTGAATTGAACCATTATTGGGTTCAAATACACATTTAGATTCGTGAACAGACATCCACAACAACCACAATCGGTAAGGCGCAAATAGCTAAATGAGAGAGCAGCAGTGTGATTCACATCAATGCACTATGTAGATATCAATAATAATTTATATCCGTATCACCGTAGACTACACCACTGCTGTCATCCTTACCTCCAAGTGTTTATTCAAGTTGGATAATCGTTGGATGCCGACAGCAGTCGCACCATTGGAAGACATACCTTGGACTGTAGCCTACAAAAGCCTATTCCTGCGCTTTTCCCGCGATCGATCAAACACATAGTGGCCTCTGACTTGTGGTCAGACTCACTCAGGTGGAACAAACTTAAACTTGCACCTTTTTTCAATGCTGATTTGAATGTTATTGAGAAAACAACAGAATTGTGAAATATTTTTTTTGGGCAAACATCCTTTCTGAATATAAAAGTAAACCTCCAAGTAATCAACTAGTTCTTCAAAAGTATCTGTAATCTGTTTACGATATTTTTGTTGGTAACGTAACAGATTAGTTCCTGTTTTTTGTAATCCCAGCCTTACATGTAATGGATTACATGTCATCCATTACTCACTTCCCCTGGTAGTTTAGCAACATAACAGATGTGTGTGCTATGGGGCAAAACAGTGGGGGTTGGCTTAAACTGATGACAACATGTAAACTATATTTAGTCTCCAAATGTTTATTGAAAATATAAATACATTTGCACAATGAGCACTTGTCTCTCATACACACTCTTACAGTTGTTAGTTAGCTAGCTAGCGAATTTGAGTCATATTAGCATAGACATGACATCAGTCAAAACACCTCAAAATAAGTAATGGTATCAATAACAAGATACAACGAGCTGAAACGAGCCACCTATGATTTCCCACAGCTACTTGTCATCATTGCTAGCTATCTAACCGTTCACACCTTCCGGCTACATTGATGCGTGAGCATCATTTTCATGACCTTGTCAGCCAACCAATCTATGCAAAATGACTGGTCATTCATTCTGAACAAAATGATTGCCATGCAGGCTGGATAACTTTCTTGTCACTTGCTAAATAGCTAGCCAACTTCAGCTAACTCAGTCAGTCCAAATATTGCACCTAGAATGACAGTACCCTACCATTTTAGTTTATTTTTGCTTTTCTTCTATTGGCGTTTACTTGGATATATCCATGATAATGACGCTGATGCGTGATTTCGCCTGGCTCAAAAAAAGTTGTCTCGTCTGAGATCCATTCACTCTCTATGTATGGTACAGAGATCAAAATTCAAAAGTGAAACATTGCTTACAGTGAGGCGTATGTTAACACTCGCTTTACCAAACCAAATGCTAGGCTAGAAGCAAGGGGAAATAATGTGCAAGTTGAGATAAATACAAGAGATGATTTGGATAGCAACATGAACATAATGATATGCTTATGAAGGCGCACTGATAATACAGATGGAACTGTTAGCAGGCAAAGTGTGCTTGTGACGGCCAATACAGTATTTCTTGAAACAATGCTCGTCCAATCAAAATTCAGGATCCAAATAACCCGTTTTATAGTTATAAACAATTTGCACACAGCAAATTGACCGCAAGGAGCCCAAACGGATAGTATTTCACAGAAACATAATAATTTCGAATTTAATAATTTCAAACCATAGGCCTGTACAGTCTTTTATGTCCAACAATGAAGATTCACATTTTTATTTAAAAAATATTGCACATAAATCTTAGGGGGCAAATAACCACCCATGGGTCAAATTTGTTGGGGAACCCTGATACACAGTCAAATTTGTTCAGATAGTATGACTGGGAGAGTTAGGTGAAGCCAAATGTAAAATTAGAGCCATTATGATAGGTGTGTGACAGAAGAGGTGGGACAGCAAGGCCATGGGCTGCCATTTACAGTACATGCCATCCAAAGACAGGTCGGTTGACCAAGATTCAAAGATCAGATTAGGAAGGAAGAGGTGGCATTTGCTCAGTTTCGCCATTGTACATTGAACTTGTCACTCCAGTACATCTGGTTGGCAAGCACGTGAATGGTTTGATGTGTTGTTGTAAGTACCGGTATTTGGAAGAGAGGGAAAGATTGATGTTTAGGGTTATTGAGATTGGACAGGGACGGGGGTTGGGGAGGGTTTGTTAGAAGTTAGTAGCGCTCTTCTATTTTATTGTACAGGATTAGGTATTAGGGTTACATTTTTCTTAATAAGTGTTTCTTTATTCATTAAGTCTGTACGCACCCTCCAGTAGACTACACACTCCAGTAGCAACATTTGGTTGTGGACCACTATAATACCGTAGAAGAAGACGACCGGGAGAACATTGTTGTAAAAGACATTGGATTATTGTACCAGTGTTGAATGTCCAAACTGAAATAGCTAGCTAGTTATTATGTTAAGGTGAGAATTATTTGAGGACAAGTTGTTGCTTTGTTTGTTGAAACTTTCGCTGGGTAGTGTTGTTGTTAGTATTAGCTAGCTAATGTTAGTTAAAACAGACCAATGGAGGTTAGCTAGTTAGCTTCCCCTTCGGTGTCATAAATACAAAAGATTTGGTCATGTGTCAAGTGTGTGCAGAAGGGAAGAGTATCGTATGCCAGATTAAGTGAAATGCTGCAATTGTGGAGGTGAAAATACGCCTGAATTCCTGGAGTGCCCTGTTAGGGTGAAGGAGACTGAGGTGGCAAGAGTAAGGGGTGTCCAGCGTGTCTCCTATCTGGAGGTGCTAAGAAGAGAGGAAGGATCGAGTGACGGGGAAGAAACAATAGTAGTAGAGCCACCACGACCTGTGAAGGTTTCTCATCAATCGAGGGATAGTGAAATTTTACAAGTTACATGTTTAAAATGTGGACTTATTTATTGCAATGGTCATTAACTGTACAGCACAAGCAGAAATTGGAATCATTGTGAACGTAGCTGAACGTTTCTTGGGTCTTCATGATTTCACAGCCGGAGCCTTGCAAGAAATCCGGTTGGTGAATGTTCTGCCATCATAGGCCCCTGAGCCTGTGTAGGTATATATTTTGTAATGGACTGTGATTGAAGAAGTGGGATGGGTTTTGTTTGTTGACGTGTCTAATTTGGTATTTTGTATGATGTTGTTTTTCCCCCTTTCCCGCAATGGATTTTTTTTTTCTTGTTCAATACCCTGTCCAGCTGGTCGTGGTAATGCACCATTAACATTGAATGCCAACCTCCATTAAACCCCATAGAAGAAGAAAAAGTAAAATAAGCTAGTTAGCTTGGTTAAAAGTTTCCTTGTGTGCCTGTTTCTGCAGATCATTCTATGCATAGTTCTGTTTGTGTCTCTCAACGTGAAACATTGAACATAGGTAATAGCAAACCACCTTGCTAGCTAACGTCAACTGGATGGCAAGTTAGGTTAGCCTCTTACAGCTCCTTAAGGATAGGGGGCAGTATTGACAATTTTGGAAAAAATATGTGCCCATATTAACCCCTGTGCGGCCGCATACGGGACAGACATCCAGCGAAAAATCCTATCGCCATTAGCATAACAAAATGTAATAATTTTTTTTTTTCAATTTTTTTTTTTCAAATTATATTGTTTTATAGATACACCTCTCCTGAATCGAACCACGTTGTCCGATTTCAAAAAGGCTTTACAGCAAAAGCAAAACATTAGATTATGTTAGAGGAGTATATCGTAAAAGTAGCCACATAGCCATTTTCCGACCAACCACATGCATCACAAATAACCAAAAAACAGCTAAATGCAGCACTAACCTTTGACCATCTTCATCAGATGACACACCTAGGACATCATGTTACACAATACATGCATTCTTTTGTTCAATAAAGTTCATATTTATATATAAAAACAGCATTTTACATCGGTGCGTAACGTTGACTAACTATTTTCCCTCAAATGCATCCGATGAAACAGCGCTACAATTTACTAAATTACTATTCGAAAACATTTTTAAAATGTAATATTGTCATTCTAAGATTTATAGATGAATATCTCTTGAAAGCACCTGTAATGCCAGATTTAAAAATAACTTTACTGGGTAATCACACTTTGCGATAAAAGGGGATGCGATACTCAGAACAATAGGCTAGCAATAGCAATAGGCTAGCCATCTTGGAACAATCGCATACCAAATCTAGTCTGGTATACTATTGTCAATAATCCCTTACCTTTGATTATCTTCATCCTTAGGCACTTCCAGAAATCCCAGGTCCACAACAAATGTATTTTCGTTCGAAAAAGTTCATCCTTTATGTTCCATTAGCTTGTTGTTGTTAGCGCGTTCTGAAGGCTGCACCAAAAGTTCCGACGTGTGCGGGGCTACTCTTTCAACAAAATGCATTTTTTTCTTATTTAGGTTCATTCAAACATGTCAAACGTTGTATAACATAAATCTTTAGGGCCTTTTTCAACCAGAGCTCCAATAAGATTCGAGGGGGACGATTGCATTATGTTTCAAAACGTTTCGAAAGGGGAGGGTAACCAGGGGCGCCGGCGTCATAATGGTGATGGCCCTCTCCGTGTGACCACGTTCCACAGCGTGTCATTCTGTCAGTTTTCACAGTAGGAGACTCAAATCACTTTGTAAAGACTGGGGACATCTAGTGGAAGCAATAGGAAGTGCTCAATGAACCATAGCTCACGGTGTGATTAATAGGCAACGTGATGAAGTTGAGTTCGCAATTCAGAATTCCACTTCCTGTTTCGATCAGTCTCGGGGTTTTGACTGCCATATGAGTTCTGTTATACTCAGACACCATTCAAACAGTTTTAGAAACTTTAGGGTGTTTTCTATCCACAAGTATTAATTATATGCATATCCTAGCTTCTGAGTTTGAGTAGTAGGCCGTTTAAAATGGGCACGAATTTTTTTCAAAATGCGCTGTGGCGCCCCCTATCCTAGGCGACCGTCAAGAGGTTAAACTGCCTCCTACTCAAACTCAGAAGCTAGGATATGCATATTATTAGTATATTATTAAACCGTTTGAATGGTGTCTGTGAGTATAACAGAACTCATATGGCAAGCAAAAACCTGAGAGAAATCCTACCAGGAAGTGGAAATCTGGATGCATGGGCTCTCTTCAAGTCGTTTCCTATTGAATACAGTGACGTGGTAATAATTGTGCACTTCCTACGGCTTCCACTAGATGTCGACAGTCTTTACAAAGTTGTTTGAAGCTTCTACGATGAACAGAGCCCGATTTACAAGGAGGGGAAGTTGTTGAGGCAGGGGGTGACATCACTTCTTGGAGCGCGTTCACGAGCGTGGATCCTCCCGTTCCAAAACCTTTTTCAAGACACAGGAACCGTCCGGTTGAAATATTATTGAATCTTCACATTCTGAAGGCCCTAAAGATGGATGTTTTACAACGTTTGACATGTTTGAATGAACGTAAATACAACTTTTTTTTACTTTTCGTCGCGACATCGTCCGCGCGCTTTCTACACTTGGAGTAGCTTACTGGACGCACGAACAACAAGGAGTTATTTGGACATAAATTATGGACTTTATCGAACAAAACAACATTTGTTGTGGACCTGGGATTCTTGGAAGTGCCTTCTGATGAAGATGATCAAAGGTAAGGGAATATTTCTAATGCAATGTATGATTTTAGATGACTCCAAGATGGCGGCTATCTGTATAGCCTAGTGTATTTTTCTGAGCTCAGTACTCAGATTATTGCAAAGAGTGCTTTCCTCGTGAAGCTTTTTTGAAATCTTTCATAGCGTTTGCATAAAGAAGATGTTCATCTATAATTCTTTGAATGACAGTTTAATTTTGTATCAATGTTTATTTTTGTAAATTGTGGTGCTGATTCACTGGCAGTATTTGAGGGAAAATATTTTCTGAACGTCACGCGCCGATGTAAAATGCTGTTTTTATATATAAATATGAACTTTATCGAACAAAAAATGCATGTATTGTGTAACATGATGTCCTAGGAGTGTCATCTGATGAAGATTGTCAAAGGTTAGTGCTTCATTTAGCTGTGTTTTGGGTATTTCTGATGCATGCTAGTTGCTAGGAAAATGGCTGTGTGGTTGTTTTTGTCGATGTACTCTCCTAACATAATCTAATGTTTTGCTTTCGCTGTAAAGCCTTTTTGAAATCGGACAACGTGGTTCGATTTAGGAGAAGTGTTCTATAAATTGGTGTAATAATAAAATTATTAGATTTGGTTTTGAATATGGCGCTCTGATCTTTTTGCTGGCTGTTGATCCCGGTTACGGGATCCGAGCGGCAAGAGGCTTTAGATAACATTTGAACATTGATAGCTCCGGGAGCGAAAAGGCTATCCTGTTAGCTGACGTTACCAATAAAAGTTTTTCCTGTCAGCAAACACATCTAGGTCCTCAAAGTTATGCCTCTCGCTACCTAGCCAGTTATTTAAATAGCTAGATATTTATGACAACGCCGAAAATACAAATATCTGGCTGTACATTGCTTTGACCTAGCTAGGAAGTTAACGTTATGCTACAATTCCTTGTGTTAGGTTCTAATTCTTAGAGTAAAACACTCAACAGACATTATGAAAGCTTAAACAAGTTTATTTCTTCCCAGAGGGTCAATACAGCTGCATTCAGACAAAACATGTTTCCACCACCACAAGTATATATACCCCAACTTAGGCCCTCCTCCTTCTCTCCAATCCTTACATATTTTATGGTTCGACAGGAAGACGAAGTAATAAGGTAATAAACCATAATTTCTTCCTTAACCTCTTATGGCTAGGGGGCAGTATTTTCACGGCTGGATAAAAAACGTACCCGATTTAATCTGGTTACTAATCCTACCCAGTAACTAGAATATGCATATACTTATTATATATGGATAGAAAACACCCTAAAGTTTCTAAAACTGTTTGAATGGTGTCTGTGAGTATAACAGAACTCAAATGGCAGGTCAAAACCTGAGAGATTCCTTTACAGGAAGTGGCCTGTCTGACCATTTCTGGAACTTCTTTGCCATCTCTATCTTTTACAAAGGATCTCTGCTCTAACGTGACACTTCCTACGTCGTCCATGGGCGCTCAGAGCCCGGGAAAAAACAGAATGTCGTCATCCCAGCCCCAGGCTGAAACACATTATCGCCTTTCTCAAGTGGCCGATCAAGGGACTGTGGGCTTAGGCGCGTGACCTGGCCGCCCCCGTCTTTGTGATTTTGTCCTCTGTTTGCCGAAAAGGAGATTCCCGGTCGGAATATTATCGCTTTTCTATGAGAAAAATGGCATAAAAATTGATTTTAAACAGCGGTTGACATGCTTCGAAGTACGGTAATGGAATATTTAGATTCTTTTTGTCACGAATTGCGCCATGCGCACGACCCTGATTTACCATTTCGGATAGTGTCTGGGACGCACGAACAAAACGCCGCTATTCGGATATAACGATGGATTATTTTGGACCAAACCAACATTTGTTATTGAAGTAGCAGTCCTGGGAGTGCATTCTGACGAAGACAACAAAAGGTAATCAAACGTTTATAATAGTAAATCTGATATTGGTGAGTGCTAAACTTGCCGGGTGTCTAAATAGCTAGCCCGTGATGCCTGGGCTATGTACTTAGAATATTGCAAAATGTGCTTTCACCAAAAAGCTATTTTTGTACATATCGAGTGCATAGAGGAGTTCTGTATCTATAATTCTTAAAATAATTGTTATGCTTTTTGTGAACGTTTATCGTGAGTAATTTAGTAAATTGTTAGCAAATTCCTCCGGAAGTTTGCTAGTTCTGAACGTCACATGCTAATGTAAAAAGCTGTTTTTTGATATAAATATGAACTTGATTGAAGAAAACATGCATGTATTGTATAACATAATGTCCTAGGTGTGTCATCTGATGAAGATCATCAAAGGTTAGTGCTGCATTTAGCTGTCTTCTGGGTTTTTGTGACATTATATGCTAGCTTGAAAAATGGGTGTCTGATTATTTCTGGCTTGGTACTCTGCTGACATAATCTAATGTTTTGCTTTCGCTGTAAAGCCTTTTTGAAATCGGACAGTGTGGTTAGATAAAGGAGAGTTTTGTCTTTAAAATGCTGTGAAATAGTCATATGTTTGAAAAATTGAAGTTTTTGTATTTTTGAGGAATTTGTAATTCGCGCCACGCCTATCATTGGATATTGGAGCAGGTGTTCCGCTAGTGGAACGTCTAGATGTAAGAGGTTAACGACTCATAGTGTAATTGTAGTAACATACAGGAACTCAAGTTCTTCTGTTCACCCGACCTAGAATACCTCACAATCAAATACCATATTACCTCCCAAGAGAATTCTCCTCGGTCATAGCAACAGCCGTTTATATCCTCCCTCAAGCCGATACCACAACGGCCCTCAAAGAACTTCACTGGACTTTATGCAAACTGGAAACCACATATCCTGAGGCTGCATTTATTGTAGTAGGGGAATTTAGCAAAGCAAATTTTAGGACTAGGCTGCCGAAGTTTCATCAACATATTGACTGTTGTACTCGCGCGTGTAAAACACTCAACCACTGCTATTCAAGTGGCCTTGTAAGCATGCTTCTGGCATGCTTACAAGGCCCTCCCCCGCCCTCCTTTTGGCAAATCTGACCACGACTCCATTTTGCTCCTCCCTTCCTACAGGCAGAAACTCGAACAGGAAGTACCTATGCTAAGGACTATTCAACGATGGTCTGACCAATTGGAATCCACACTTCAGGATTGTTTTGATCACGTGGACCGGGATATGTTCCGTGTAGCTTGCGAAAATTACGGCTTGATGAATGCTCCATCCGTCTTCCAATCCTTTGTAGAGGAGATTTTCAGGGACCTGCACGGGCAGGGTGTAGTGGTGTATATAGATGACATTCTAATATACTCCGCTACACGCACTGAGCATGTGTCTCTGGTGCGCAAGGTGCTTGGTCGACTGTTGGAGCATGACCTGTACGTTAAGGCTGAGAAATGTCTGTTCTTCCAACAGTCCGTCTCCTTCCTAGGATATCGCCTGTCCGAATCAGGGGTGGAGATGGAGAATGACCGCATTTCAGCCATGCATAATTGGCCGACTCCAACCACGGTAAAGGAGGTGCAGCGATTCTTAGGGTTTGCCAACTACTACCGGAGGTTTAGCCGGGGCTTTGGTCAGGTAGCGGCTCCCATTACCTCACTGCTGAAGGGGGGACCAGTGCGACTGCAGTGGTCATCTGGGGAGGACAGGGCTTTTGGTCACCTGAAGGCTCTGTTTACCTCGGCTCCTGTGTTGGCTCATCCTGATCCCTCCTTAGCGTACATAGTAGAGGTGGACACGCCCGAGGCTGGGATAGGAGCTGTGCTGTCTCAGCGCTCGGGTACGCCACCTAAACTCCGCCCCTATGCGTTCTTTTCGAAGAAGCTCAGCCCGGCGGAGCGAAACTATGATGTGGGGACCGGGAACTGTTGGCTGTTGTCAGGACTCTGAAAGCGTGGAGGCATTGTCTTGAGGGGGCTAAAACACCCTTTTCTCGTTTGGACTGACCACCGCAATCTGGAGTACATCCTGGCGGCGAGGAGAATGAATCCTCGCCAGGCAAGGTTGGCCATGTTTTTCACCCGTTTTGTGTTCACTCTATCCTACAGACCAGGTTCCCAGAACGCTAAGGCAGATGCACTGTCTCGGATGTATGACATACAGGAGCGGTCCACGGATCCCACTCCCATAATTCCGTCTTCTTGCCTGGTGGCACCGGTGGTATGGGAGCTTGACGCTGACATCGAGCGGGCGTTGCGTGCGGAGTCCGCTCCCACCCAGTGTCCAGTTGGACGTAAGTACGTTTCATCTGATGTTTGTGATCGATTGCTCTGTTGGGCTCATACGTCACCTTCCTCTGGTCATCCTGGCATCGGTCGGACAGTGCGCTGTCTTAGTGGGAAGTACTGGTGGCCCACTTTAGCTAAGGACTTGAGGGTGTATGTTTCCTCCTGCTCGATGTGCGCCCAGTGCAAGGCACCTAGACACCTACCCAGTGTGAAATTACAACCCCTACCCGTTCCACAATGGCCGTGGTTACACCTATCGGTGGATTTCGTGACAGATCTCCCTCCGTCACAAAACTCCGAAACTCCACATTTCTGGTTGTTGTGGATCGGTTTTCTAAGTCCTGCCATTTCATTCCTTTGCCCGGTCTCCCTATTGCCCTACAGACTGCGGAGGCCCTGTTTACACACGTCTTCCGGCACTACGGGGTGCCTGAGGATATAGTGTCTGATCGGGGTCCCCAGTTCACATCAAGGGTCTGGAGGGCTTTCATGGAACGTCTGGGGGTCTCGGTCAGCCTGACCTCAGGGTTTCACCCCGAAAGTAATGGGCAGGTGGAAAGAGTTAACCAGGATGTGGGTAGGTTTCTGCGGTCTTATTGCCAGGACCAGCCAGGGGAGTGGTCGGCTTTCATCACCTGGGCAGAGATGGCCCAAAACTCCTCCACTAACCTGTCCCCGTTTCAGTGTGTACTAGGTTATCAGCCGGTTCTGGCACCATGTCATCAGAGCCAGATCGAGGCACCTGTGGTGGATGAATGGTTTCGGCGCTCGGCGGAAACCTGGGACGCTGCCCATGTACGCCTGCAACGGGCCATCAGGCGACAGAAAGTGAGCGCCGACCGCCACCGTAGTGATGCCCCGGTATATGCACCGGGGAGACCGGGTCTGGCTCTCGACCCGAAACCTGCCCCTTCGCCTGCCCTGCCGGAAGCTGGGTCCGCGGATGTGGGGCCATTTAAAGTCCTGAGGAGACTGAACGAGGTATGTTATAGGTTACAGCTTCCCCCTGATTATCGTATTAACCCCTCGTTCCATGTGTCTCTCCTCAGGTCGGTGGTGGCTGGTCCGCTCCAGCAGTCTGAGGTGCGGAAGGTTCCTCCAGATATCGAGGGGGCCCCAGCGTATACTGTGCGGGCCATCATGGACTCAAGGCGTCGGGCGAGGGGCCTTCAGTACCTCGTGGAGTAGGAGGGGTACGGTCTGGAGGAGAGATGCTGGGTGCCGGTGGAGGACATACTGGACCCTTCCTTACTGCAGGAATTTCACCGTCTCCACCCAGATCGCCCTGCGCCTCATCCTCCGGGTCGTCCCCGAGGCTGGTGTCGGCGCGCTGCTGGAGCCGCGCGTCGGGGGGGGGGGGGGGGGGGGGGGGGTACTGTCATGACTTCCGCCGAAGTTGGTGCCTCTCCTTGTTCGGGCGGCGTTCGGCGGTCGTCGTCGCCGGCTTTCTAGCTGCCACCTATCCACGCTTCTTTTTCCATTTGTTATGTCTTGATTGTTCACACCTGGTTCCCATTACGTTATTATTTCCTTATTTAACACTGGTTCTCATTATGTTTTGTGCGTGATTGTTTCCTGGTTTTTGTGTTAGTCTTTTGTGTTAGGGTTTGTTATCCCTGCGTGGATTTATTGGCTGATTATTTTTACAATAAAGTACGTTATTTTACTCAGTTCTGTGTCCTGCGCCTGACTCCCTCCTCACCTCTGCACAACTGACACTTGACACAATGGGTGTGAATGCTTTCTGAAGGCACTAGATTGCAGTTCCCATTCAAGCCAAGACTGACCGCCATTGCTAGTAAACCCATGAGTTTAACAGTAAAATTTCCAGGGTTAGAGGTTCCAAAACCCTTCTATGGATTATATGTCTATGGCCACAAGCTGTTCCACAAGGAGCAATAGGAGTGGGAAAAAGGTGCTCGTGCATTGATAAGCACACCAAAGATGGCATTAATGACAAAAGACAAAGACGGCACTTCCAAAATCCTATTTCACACCATAGCCTGCTGATTGATAAGCTACAGGAGGGTGAATTTCCAGGAGATCTAAGCCTCCACCTAGTCCCCCCACCCTTTTCTCTTGTAACTCTACTATACTTTCTACTCTACTATACTCTAGTCTACTTTCTCTGCCTCTACTAAAGCCGTCTTTGGTGATTGGACTTGAGAGGGATGTAAGTAAACACGTTCTCCATTACATCATCAGTCACTTCACCCCTACCTAAATGTACAAATTACCTCAACTAACCTGTACCCCTGTACACTGACTCGGTACCGGTACTCCCTGTATAAAGCCTTGTTATTGTTATGTTATTGTGTTACTTTTTATAATGATTTTAAATGTTTTACTTTAGTTTATTTGGTAAATATTTTCTTAACTCTTCTTGAGCTGCACTGATGGTTAAGGGCTTGTAAGTAAGCATTTCACGGTAAGGTCTGCACTTGTTGTGTTCGGCGCATGTGACAAATAAAGTTTGATTTGATAATAATTTAAAATAAAGTGAATAATCTTGTTTGTTTGTGCTAAGGAGGTCCAGTATGTTAATATTACTGTTTTACTGATAATACATTTACATTACATTTAAGTCATTTAGCAGACGCTCTTATCCAGAGCGACTTACAAAATGGTGCATTCACCTTATGATATCCAGTGGAACAACCACTTTACAATAGTGCATCTAAATCTTTTAAGGGGGGGGGGGGGGGGGGGGTTAGAAGGATTACTTTATCCTATCCTAGGTATCCTATAACTGTATTATCTGTATTACTGTATTACTGATAATACAACTGTAATACAATCATGTTGGTAAGGTTGACTTGAGTGAAACATTGTTGTGTTTTTTATGTTTTGGTATTGTAATACTTTCTGTAACTGGTCTCATCACATGCGGCTTGCATTTCAATAGCTAAGTTGTTAATGAATTCCACAATTGTCAGAAAGTCAGAACAAATCATGCAAAGATGCTGTAACATCAGTCAACAGCCATCTTAGTACAGAACAGCATTGCCTGGACACGTATTATTTGGGGTGAGACTCAAATAATATTCGAGGTATGGTCAAAGAGTAACTAATACCGACGATCAAGGTAAGAATAGACATAGCTATAACATTCTACTTCTGTTTGCATTAGTGGAAACCAAGACTGTTTTCAGGGCAGGTTTGCCGGTTTTGACTGGCAGAAGTGACCTTTCGTAGCACAGGTTAGTTGAACTTAAGCAGCAGGTTAGGAAAATGTATGTGGCAGGTTATGAGAATTAGGTTAAGTTTAGGAAAAGGATTAGGGTTGGCAAAAATGCTACAATTGTCCCCGACACAACTCAAGCCTATCTAGCTACAACCAGGCCTGCCCTGAGAACAGTGTTGGTTTCCACTAATGTGATGCTACGCACGTAGCTAGCAACTAACGTTACAACGTCAACTAAAGGAACAGATACAATTTCAAAAAAGGCTATCTGGCTTGAATTCAATTTTGAATATGGCTTAGATATGGCAGAGAACAAAAATAATGGCATATTGTAAAAGTAAGAGCCTGTAGTTTTTCAACTCTCCTCTCTCCTCGACTCTGTCTTTCTCTCCACCTCTCTATCCCTCTCTACCTCATACTCCCTCTCTCTGCCCAACAGTACCTCTCTCTCTCCTTTTCTCTCTCACCATCTCTTTCTCGCCACCTTGACGTCCCTCCCTTGAGTGCCGCACTTAATCCACTCATTCATCTGAACCTGCCCTCTCCCGCCGTCATAACACCATTATTCCCAAGAAACACACGCTTAGATAATTACTGCGTAAATCACGCCAATCAATTAAGCAGGCGAGGAAGGTAAGGAAAGCAGAGGAGAGTGAAAAGATCAACAGAGAGAGGCTCTGATGAGGTGCAGAGTCCACACCCACACACACACACACGGAGTATAAGCATACACACACACTCAGGGACGCACATAGGCACAGTCACACACACGCTAAGGCACATAGGCACGCATACACACACATAAACACCTCCATAGTAACTAACTATGTCCAGGCATGTAATCATCACTTAGGAAGACACAAGCCCATATGCTCCCAAGACGCTCCACTCCCAACCCATTTTTCATCTCCATACCCAGACCCTGCGGGACAGCTAAAATATGGACTGGCGTGTAAATGTGCAGTGGTGTAAAAAGTACTAAATTGTCATTCTTGAGTAAAAGTAAAGATACCTTAATAGAAAATTACTCAAGTAAAAGTGAAAGTCACCCAGTAAAATACTACTTGTCTAAAAGTATTTTGTTTTAAATATACTTAAGTATCAAAAGTAAATGGAATGGCTTTAATATACTAAAGTAACGAAAGTAAAAGTAGAAACCGTTTAAAATTCCTTATATTAAGCAAACCAGACGGCACTATTTTCTTGTTTTTTCTTATTGATAGATAGCAGGGGGCACACTCCAACACTCAGACATAATTTACAACAAAGCATTTGTGTTTAGTGAGTCCGCCAGTACAGAGGCAGTAGGGATCACCAGGGATTTTTTCTTGATAAGTGTGTGAATTGGACCATTTTCCTGTCAGAATGTAACGAGTACTTTTGTGTGTCAGGGAAAATGTATGGAGTAAAAAGTACTTTATTTTCTTTAGGAATGTAGTGAAGTAAAAGTAAAAGTTGGCAAAAATATAAATAGTAAAGTAAAGTACAGATACACCAAAAAACGACTTAAGTAGTACTTTAAAGTATTTTTACTTAAGTACTTTACACAACTGTAAACATGTCTCGTCTTTTTGCGACATTATGGACAGGGGACCTCACAGGGTTAAGTGACCCAGAAACACGGGGGCTCATACACAGAGTTATTTGTGAGTTTTTCCTCCTCACAATTCTCCCTTTTCCCCATACAGTGCTTCACTCCACAGGGTTCCCTGCTGTTGCCTGAGGGGGGACATAAGAATGCAGCCCTCCCTCCGTCAGACCTGAGTTCAAACACTATTTAAAACCACTTTTAAAATCACTGTATTGGTTCTCGATCGAGCTTGCCTGGCTTACTGTACCAATAGAATAGTCCCAAAAGTTGCAAACCACGTCCATCTGGCACTCTAGGCAGGCTACATCAAACTCTCAAAGTATTTTAACAATTTCTAATTGTAGTTGAACCCATGTGTGCTTTTCTCGCCGTGTGTAAACAGTGTTATGTAATTGTACCACTGTGGGATGATAAATGGGCTAAACGAGCAATGAGAATCTCCCGATAAGGAGCGCCACGCGGACGTCAGTGGAGGAGAGGAGCCGGCGCAGAGGCCAAAGGCCTGTCGCTCCTAAATCACAGTGCCTGAGGGAGGGAGGGAGAGAGAGAGAGAGAGAGAGAGAGAGAAAGAAAGAAAGAAAGGGGGTAGAGGTAAGGGGGAAAGAGAGAGGAGGTAGGGAGAGAGGTGAGGGGGTAAGGGACAGAGCGAGAGGGCGAGGTAGAGAGATATAAAGGGATCAGGGTAGGGAGAGAGGGGGGAAGGAAAACGAGGTGGGTGGGAGAGAGATGGGTTGGGATAGGTGTGGGTAGAGAGCGGGAGGTAGAGAGACAGGAAAAGAGAGAGACAGAGAGAGAGAGAGGGAGGGAAGGTGAAGTTTGAGTGTGTGAGAGAGACGGATATAGGTAGAGAGAGAGAAAGAGTTAAGGAGATTGAGTGGGAAAGGGGGGGATTGAAATCACTCTGCGCGTAGACAAAGAGTGACAAAAGAGATACACTGTCTATTTCTACAGATTTATTTATAAAAATAAAGATGGTTGTAAAGATGTACAGTATACAGATTTTTGGTCTTAAGACAGAACTGCCACCCATCTGCTCCTCTCAGGAACTGTATCATCAATCTCAAGAGGCAGCGGGGAGAGCACTTTTCTGAGAAGTCTTTTGTGGCTGTGTTTGCATTATTTCATCACATTTTTCTTCAGTGTTGTAATTCAAGCATCTTTCACCAAACAATAAATCTGAAGTGATGCCAATTCATCAGACATTATTTGACAGTTCAACTTCTATTTAGCTCAGGGTTCTACCATAAAGAATGTGTGGAATTCAAATTCCAGAAACAAAGTAATTTGAATTGTAAATTCTGGCTGTTTTCACCTGACTTTGCACATAGTCCTCTGACTATGCGGTTCCTTTGTCTTTGTTTCCGAAGAATGGGCTCTTCATCTGCAAAATTCCTCCATTTCACACTACAGAATCCGCAGAAGTCATTGTTGAGAGTGAACTTTGAATCTGAAAAGAAGCGGAGGGCCCTCGCGCCACCCGACACCCCACCCAGGAATGCAAGGTGCAAGGGCAGCAATTTCCTTCGGCAGGTTGTCTTATTAACACGCCACACACAGAGGCCGTCATTATGGCTAGTGCATGCTGCCCTGCCAGGGACAGAGGGTTCATACTGTAGTGGTGTGTGTGTGTGTGTGTGTGTGTGTGTGTGAAGAGAAAGAGAGGGGAGAAAAAAGCAAGAGAATACAAGCAAGAAGAAAAAGTGTTTGTGTACAAGTGTGTATGTGTCTGTGTACATGCGTGCGCTTGTGTGCATGCATTCTTGTGCGTCCATGCACTTGTGTGTGTGTGTGTGTGTGTCAAGCAAATGTGTGTGTATGTACATGCGTGCATTAGTGTGTGTTCTGTATATGCGTGTGAGCATGCATTTGCTTAATTAAACGGGTGCAAGTAAACAAGTGTGTGTGTCTCAGTCCAATGCAAGTGTGTTCATAACTTACAATATTACTGTGTTGTTTCTCCAGCTGGCTAGCACCAGGCTGTATGGGGCGGTGGAGAAGGGGTCCCCTTTCAAAGATAACACCAAAACACAATTAACCCCCGTGACACCTGAGAACCACTTCCTGCCGCTCAGTTACCTTCGCCTCGCCAGCAGCTTATGAGGGGGTCCATTATAAAACTCTGTGTTTGCTTTGGCTCCCCACTCACCTTTTTGCCATTATTTTCCCCCACCTCCTCTCCAACCCCTTCAACCCCAAATATTTAGACATTTCACAGACGAGTTCAACATGCTGCCGTACCCGACATTATCTTTGTCGCTTATAGACCTCTTCCTCCCTCCTCACGCCTCCCACACACACTTAGGGTAAAACGCACAATGTTATTTTTTATCAAATTTGATGGTAATTTCTTGCACGAATCCCCCCGCACGCATTCCTTTTAGAGTGCTGTAAAATAAACGGCAGTGAGCTCTTCATTTAAACTCCCACTGATGGAACTCAGGTCGAGAGAAAACAAGCAGTGGCCCCTCGAAAAACGACACGTGGCAAAACGCAGTGCTCGCCTCTTGTTTGTTGCCACAGATGTGGGGGCTCTCAGTTGCTCTTCTCCTCTCTTTAATATACACTACCATTCAAAAGTTTGGACACACCTACTCATTCCAGGGTTTTTCTTTATTTTTACTATTTTCTACATTGTAGAATAATAGTGAAGACATCAAAACTATGAAATAACATATGGAATCATGTAGTAACCAAAAAGGTGTTAAACAAATCAAAACATATTTTATATTTGAGATTCTTCAAAGTAGCCACCCTTTGCCTTAATGACAGCTTTGCACACTCTTGGCATTCTCTCAACCAGCTTCATGAGGTAGTCACCTGGAATGCATTTCAATTAACAGGTGTGCCTTGTTAAAAGTTAATTTGTGGAATTTCTTTCCTTCTTAATGTGTTTGAGCCAGTCACTTGTGCTGTGACATGGGAGGGGTGGTATACAGAAGATAGCCCTATTTGGTAAAAGACCAAGTCCATATTATGGCAAGAACAGCTCAAATAAGCAAAGAGAAATGACGGTCCATCATTTCTTTAACCTGTTATGGCTAGGGGGCAGTATTTTCACGGCTGGATAAAAAACGTACCTGATTTAATCTGATTATTACTCCTGCCCAGAAAGTAGAATATGCATATAATTATTAGCTTTGGATAGAAAACACTCCAAAGTTTCTAAAACTGTTTGAATGGTGTCTGTGAGTATAACAGAACTCATTTGGCAGGTCAAAACCTGAGAAGATTCCATGCAGGAAGTGCCCTGTCTGACAATTTCTTGCCCTTCTTGATTATCTCTATCCATTACAGGGGATCTCTGCTGTTACGTGACACTTCCTACGGCTCCCATGGGCTCTCAGAAGGCGGCAGAAAGCTGAATCGTGGCTTTGCAGGCTCTGGCTGAAAAAAAGTAGCGCGTTTGGATAGTGGCTGGTCACAGTACTGTGAGACTCAGGCTCGTGCCCGCGTCGACCCCATGCTTTGTTTTCTTTCCTCTGTTTACCTAAACGCAGATTCCCGGTCGGAATATTATCGCTTTTTTACGAGAAAAATGGCATAAAAATTGATTTTAAACAGCGGTTGACATGCTTCGAAGTACGGTAATGGAATATTTAGAAATCTTTTGTCACGAAATGCGCCATGCTCGTGACCCTTATTTACACTTCGGATAGTGTCTTGAACGCATGAACAAAACGCCGCTATTTGGATATAACGATGGATTATTTTGAACCAAACCAACATTTGTTATTGAAGTAGCAGTCCTGGGAGTGCATTCTGACGAAGAACACCAAAGGTAATCAAACTTTTCTAATAGTAAATCGGACTTTGGTCAGGGCTAAACTTGGTGGGTGTCTAAATAGCTAGCCGTGATGGCTGGGCTATCTACTCAGAATATTGCAAAATGTGCTTTCACCGAAAAGCTATTTTAAAATCGGACACCTCAATTGCACAAAGGAGTTCTGTATCTATAATTCTTAAAATAATTGTTATGTTTTTTTGTGAAGGTTTATCGTGAGTAATTTAGTAAATTCACCGGAGGTTTGCGGGGGGTATGCTAGTTCTGAATGTCACATGCTAATGTAAAAAGCTGGTTTTTGATATAAATATGAACTTGATTGAACAAAACATGCATGTATTGTATAACCTCTCTGGGCTAGGCGGGACGAATTCGTCCCACCTACGTAACAGCCACTTGCAGCCTGTGGCGCGATTTTCAAAACCTTAAAAATCCTATTACTTCAATTTCTCAAACATATGACTATTTTACAGCTATTTAAAGACAAGACTCTCGTTAATCTAACCACACTGTCCGATTTCAAAAAGGCTTTACAACGAAAGCAAAACATTAGATTATGTCAGCAGAGTACCAAGCCAGAAATAATCAGACACCCATTTTTCAAGCCAGCATATAATGTCACCAAAACCCAGAAGACAGCTAAATGCAGCACTCACCTTTGATGATCTTCATCAGATGACAACCCTAGGACATTATGTTATACAATACATGCATGTTTTGTTCAATCAAGTTCATATTTATATCAAAAACCAGCTTTTTACATTAGCATGTGACGTTCAGAACTAGCATACCCCCCGCAAACTTCCGGGGAATTCGCTAACATTTTACTAAATTACTCACGATAAACGTTCACAAAAAGCATAACAATTATTTTAAGAATTATAGATACAGACCTCCTCTATGCACTCGATATGTCCGATTTTAAAATAGCTTTTTGGTGAAAGCACATTTTGCAATATTCTAAGTACATAGCCCAGGCATCACGGGCTCGCTATTTAGACACCCGGCAAGTTTAGCACTCACCATAATCATATTTACTATTATAAAAGTTTGATTACCTTTTGTTGTCTTCGTCAGAATGCACACCCAGGACTGCTACTTCAATAACAAATGTTGGTTTGGTCCAAAATAATCCATCGTTATATCCGAATAGCGGCGTTTTGTTCGTGCGTTCCAGACACTATCCGAAATGGTAAAGAAGTGTCGCGCGCATGGCGCAATTCGTGACAATAAAATTCTAAATATTCCATTACCGTACTTCGAAGCATGTCAACCGCTGTTTAAAACCAATTTTTATGCCATTTATCTCGTAGAAAAGCGATAATATTCCGACCGGGAATCTGCAATAAACTAAACAGCCGAATTAAAATACTCCACGGGGGCTAATCGCGCACGCGCCTCACTCCATTGTCACCTAATGGGACACTTGAATAAGATGATAATCTGTTTCAGCCTGAGGCTGCCTCGTCAACCTTCATGATTTTCCCGCGTCCTGAGAGCCTATTGGAGCCCTGGGAATTGTCACGTTACAGCTAAGATCCTTACTTTTCAATAAACAGATGCAAGACGCACGACTCCTTGTCAGACAGGCCACTTCCTGCATGAAACCTTGTCAGGTTTTTGCCTGCCATAGGAGTTCTGTTATACTCACAGACACCATTCAAACAGTTTTAGAAACTCTAGGGTGTTTTCTATCCAAACCTGAACAATAATATGCATATTCTAGCTTCTGAGTTGGTGTAGGAGGCAGTTAAAAATGGGCACATATTTTTTCCAAAATTCTCAATACTGCCCCCTAGCCCAAACAGGTTAACATAATGTCCTAGGTGTGTCATCTGATGAAGATCATCAAAGGTTAGTGCTGCATTTAGCTGTGGTTTTGTTTTTTGTGACATTATATGCTAGCTTGAAAAATGGGTGTCTGATTATTTCTGGCTGGGTACTCTGCTGACATAATCTAATGTTTTGCTTTCGCTGTAAAGCCTTTTTGAAATCGGACAGTGTGATTAGATAAAGGAGAGTCTTGTCTTTAAAATGCTGTGAAATAGTCATATGTTTGAAAAATTGAAATTTTTGTATTTTTGAGGAATTTGTAATTCGCGCCACGCCTATAATTGGATATTGGAGCAGGTGTTCCGCTAGCGGAACGTCTAGATGTAAGAGGTTATTAAGACATGAAGGTCAGTCAATCCGGAACATTTCAAGAACTTCAAAAGTTTATTCAAGTAAAGTCGCAAAAACCATCAAGCGCTATGATAAAACTGGCTCTCATGAGGACCACCACAGGAAAGGAAGACCCAGAGTTACCTCTACTGCAGAGGATACATTCATTAGATTTACCAGCCTCAGAAATTGCAGCCCAAATAAATGCTCAAGTAACAGACAAGTAACAGACACATCTCAACATCAACTGTTCAGAAGAGACTGCGTGAATCAGGCCTTCCTGGTCGAATTGCTGCAGAGAAACCACTACGAAAAGACACCAATAAGGGACTTGCTTAGGCCAAGAAACATGAGCAACGGACATTAGACCTTTGGAAATCTATCATTTGGACTGATGAGTCCAAATTTGAGATTTTTGGTTCCGACCACCGTGTCTTTGTGAGACACAGAGTAGGTCAACGGATGATCTCTGCATGTGTGGTTCCCACTGTGAAGCATGGAGGAGGAGGTGTGATGGTGTGGGGGTGCTTTGCTGGTGACACTGTCAGTGATTTATTCAGAATTCAAGGCACACTTAACCAGCATGACTACAACAGCATTCTGCAGCAATACGCCATCCGATCTGGCTTGCGCTTAGTGGGACTATCGTTTGTTTTTCAACAGGACAATGACCCAACACACCTCCCAGCTGTGTAAGGGCTATTTCACCAATAAGGAGAGTGATGTATTGCTGCATCAGATGACCTGGCCTTCACAATCACCCGACCTCAACCCAATTGAGATGGTTTGGGATGAGTTGGACCACAGAGTGAAGGAAAAGCAGGCAACAAGTGCTCAGCATATGTGGGAAATCCTTCAAGACTGTTGGAAAAGCATTCCAGGTGAAGCAGGTTGAGAGAATGCCAAGAGCGTGCAAAGCTGTCATCAAGGCAAAGGGTGGCTTCTTAGAAGAATCTAAAATATATTTAGATTTGTTTAACAATTTTTTTGTTACTACATAATTCCATATGTGCTATTTCAAAGTTTATGTCTTCACTATTATTCCACAATGTAGAAAATAGTAAAAATAAAGAAAAACCCTTGAATGAGTAGGTGTGTCCAAACTTTTGACTGGTTCTGTATAAGGATAAAAAGAAATAAAGAATGAATGAGTGAAAGAAAGAGACCTACTGTATTCAACGGGGGGGTGCAGTGAACGACAGGATTTCACTGGAATGTTCTCCATATGTGTGCATTTCACATTGACATTGGATTTAACTTCAATCAATTCAATCACATTAAAAAATATATAATAATAATTTAACCTTTATTTAACTAGGCAAGTCAGTTAAGAACAAATTCTTATTTACAATGACGGCCTACCCATAGACAGGTTATTGCAGTTGTTTTGCAGTAACTCTTAATATACATGGTTGTAGAAAATGGGAAGGTTTTCATTATATTACAGATACAGTCCTAAAACTGTCTGTCCATGTTGCTCTGGTGTGAAGTTGCCCCTATGTACAGATCTAGGATCAGTTCCTCCTCCCCAATCCTAAACTTAGACATTAGTGGGGAAAATACTAAACTGACCCATAATCATTGTCTACGGGCAAATTCACTCTACTCTGTCCATTTCTCTTCCACATCACTCCAGTAGCTACAGTCACCTGTATTATTTATGGTGGCTGCTCTGGTTGTACTGTAGTTGTAGTAGGGTCAATAATGAAGGGTTATACAGTACGTTGCCTTGTGCAGAAACCATAATTACATACACACAAGTGTCTTCTGGAAGTAGCTTAGGACATAACGGAGTTACCAGTGGCATCCCTGTACTGTGTGTGTGTGTGTGTGTGTGTGTGTGTGTGTGTGTGTGTGTGTGTGTGTGTGTGTGTGTGTGTGTGTGTGTGTGTGTGTGTGTGGTGTCCCTTCTCCTCCTGTGGTTCCAATTTCCCCCTCTTTACCGTAACCCAAGCCCGGAGACCTGGTTTGAAAACACTCCGTCTGCGTGCCCCAGAAGTGCTTTGACGTCAAGAGGGTTTCCCCGGGGTCCAAGGGGACCCTACTCACCTGACCCTGCCCACGTCAGCCTCTTACGGCTCAGCCTCCCTGGTTACTCCACATGACTGACTATGCCTGCACGTGTTAGCCCATGTGGGTAGGTGTTAGTGTGTATGACCCCTTCACTCTCTGGAACCAAACATGGCCGACTCTGAAGGTCGATAATGAGTTTGCTGGCCTGGCTGGATGTAAACAGAGCTGAACTCCTCCAACCCCCAAACGCTTGCTCATATAATATCTCTGTTTTCTACTACATGTAGCTTGGAGAGACCCATGGCTTACCCTCTCTGCCCCAGCATGTGGAAGGAAAAATAGACCTATTAGCATGTATGGACCTATTACAATAAATAAGCCTTATTAGCATAAGTTAGCATTTATTACCACTGCATCTCCGACCAGTAGTCCACATCGGAATACGATAAAATGCCTCAGAAATAACATGCAGCAAACTCCAGGAGTGTCAGCACAGGACAGTTTACTGAGTTACTATCTCCCGACATAAACTCTTAAGATGATCTATATATCTCTTACATCAATAACAATCAATTATTAATTATCACCTCGTCAGTCTCATTCTGAATGTCGTATAATCCTTGGATATCTGCACGAACCCTAACCTAAGTGATGAATCAGCGATACACAAATTGGCTTAATTATTTATTTACTTACTAACTAAATCATCACACAGAATACATAAACACACACAGCATAGGCTAATGATTACATACATAATACAATGAAACAGGTCCCTAGTAGACTAACAAAAGCATGACCGTTTGGTTACACATTGGAAAGGGGAGGGGTATGTAAGGAGAGGTATAGACAAAGAGTCAACTTCTCGTACATACATCTGGAAACTACGCTCACCGTAGTCAGAATATTTAGCACGCTAACAACCGCTCATTTGGATTAGAAATGCAACATATATTTACGCGTAAATGTCTTTCTCTATCATCTCTCTGCTGAAACCACTCGATCCGTCTATGGGGAGTAGTTTGATGTAAGCCTCTGGTTGTCCACCAGAGGTCACAATGTCCTTCTTAGTTGTAGGCTTCTTTGTCTTGGAGTGTTCTTAGAATGGATTCTTTCGGTATACCACACAGTTGTGAGAGGGATCTGTTCTTCTCTCCCATCTTTGGTCAGTTGTCCTAGACTACTTCACATACCCAGCTGTAGACTGTGAATGTTTGGTATAGTCTTTACCTTCTTCACTCATCAAGAGTTTTAGAGGGTCTTACCATTTTCTGGTGTTGTAGTTTTAACCATTTCAATGTGTGGACCATGTCCCCATGCTCTCTGGTCTCAATGGTTGACCATTCAGGGTACAGCTAGGACCACTTTACATGTCGGCAGCAACCCGGCATGTTTTGGTCTAATGTAAATTAGGTTAGCAAGTCCTTTTAAATCCCCACCGACCATTTCCCACATTCTTATTGTTTGAAATATTGTTTCATTATCCACTTTTGGATAATGTTTTGGCGGCAAAGTCTCTCTGTGTAACAAAAATATTTTCAGCCTTCCATTTCTGCAGAGCCAAAGGGAGAGTTTCTGCATGGTATTTAAGTCATAAAACTGGCCAAACTCCCCCCTCTCCTCTCCTGTGGGATAGAGATAGAGGGGGGGGTCTGACTATCCTTAAACATTTTCCTAGCTGATGGGTCCTTTTGATTCTCACCAAGGAGAGAGAGACTAGCTTGCCTCTGCTACACACACTAGGCACATGTCTGAAATGTGGGCCACTACAACACTGGTCAAAGCACATATCTGTCTAAGTCACCATTGGGTGACATGCCTACCTCAAAACTGACGGCAATCTGAACATCAACAGAAGCTCAGTTCACTCCACATCAAACAGCTTTCTTTGGCTTGACACCTTGGGCTGTTGGGGCTTAACCCTTTGTTTTCTGGGGCCACTTCAGTAAATCACTGATGGTCAAGATCAAGAGTGCATCTTCTCATCCCTTCAGACAGTGTCTGCTAACAGAGTAGGTCAGAGGTCAAAGACCAGAGGTAAGATCAATGCTGCCATAAGTCATCTCTCCCACCAAGTTCTCCTTGAACACTAAAGCAAGATACCCAAGAGACATAAGAGCAACAACTGTTCCAATCAGAGTGCTCCCAAAACAACAACAACAACGGATTAACCTTGACAGGCAGGAGGGCCTCTCATCTGGCTTGCGCACCACCTCCTAAAAAAGCTGAAAAGCATGCTGACAGTGAAGGGATGCCCTGTGCGGAGCTCTGTAATCAGGTCCTCTACTCTCAGTGGACAGCTGCACAACCAGGTGAGTCACAGTGCTTTCATATAATGACTAACCTGGCAGGCTGCTGTCGACATGGCAAAAGAGGCTTAGGACCTACTGGTGAGGGATTAGGGAGCAGCTTTGGGAATAGGGAATTACTTTTCCATACGATCCCTGCCCATGTTATGTAACAAGAGCCTGCCTTTTTTGGAAGTACAGACCAGCCACGTCTCGGACACCGACGTCTTGCTCCCAAACAAGCTAAACATCTTCTTCGCCCGCTTTGGTGATAACACATTGTCACCAACGCAGCCTGCTCCCAAGGACTTTGGGCTCTCTTTCTCCGTTGCCGTGAGTAAGACATTTAAGTGTGTTAACCCTCGTGAGGCTGCCGGCCCAGACGGCATCCCGAGCCGCATCCTCATAGTACGTGCAGAAAAGCTGACTGGAGTGTTTACGGACATATTCAAACTCTACCTATCACAGTCTGCTGTCCCCACTTACTTCAAGATGTCCACCATTGTTCCTGTACCCAAGAAAGCAAAGGTAACTGAACTAAATGATTATCGGCCCGTAGCACTTCTGTCATCATGAAGTGCTTTGAGAGGCTAGTTAAGGATCATATCAACTCTACCTTACCTTACACCCTAGACCCACTTCAATTTGCTTACCGCAATCTCCATTGCACTGCACACGTCCCTATCCCATCTGGACAAGAGGAATACCTACATCAGAATGCTGTTCATTGACTATAGCTCTTCCTTCAACACCATAGCACCTCCAAGCTCATCATTACGCTTGGGGCCCTGGGTCTGAACCCCGCCCTGAGCAACTGGATCCTGGACTTCCTGATGGGCCGCCCCAGGTGCTGAAGGTAGGAAACAACACCTCCACTTTGCTGATCCTCAACACAGGGGCCCCACAATGGTATATGCTCAGCCCCCTCCTGTACTCCCTGTTCAAGTTTGCAGATGACATAACAGTAGTATGACTGATTATCAACAATGATGAGACAACCTACAGGGAAGAGGTGAGGGCCCTGGCAGAGTGGTGCCAGGAAAATAACTTCCCACTCAACGTCAACAAATTGAAGGAGCTGACTGTGGACTTCAGGAAACAGCAGAGGGAGCACGCCCCTATCCACATCGATGGGACTGCAGGGGAGAAGGTGGAAAGCTTCAAGTTCCTCAGCATACACATCACTGACAATCTGAAATGGTCAACCCACACAGACAGTGTGGTGAAGGCTCAACAGCACGTCTTCAACCTCAGGAGGCTGAAGAAATTCAGCTAGACCCCTAAGACCCTCACAAACTTTTACAAATGCACAATTGAGACCATCCTGTCGGGTTGTATCACCGACTGGTATGGCACCTGCACCGCCTGCAACTGCAGGGCTCTCCAGAGGGTGGTGCCCAACACATCACCGGGGGCACACTGCCTGCCCTCCAGGACACCTACAGCACCCGATGTCACAGGAAGGCCAACAAGATAATCAAGGACATCAACCACCCGAACCACGGCCTGTTCACCCCGCTATCATCCAGAAGGCGAGGTCAGTACAGGTGCATGAAAGCTTGGGACCGAGAGACTGAAAAAGAGCTTCTATCTCAAGGCCAACAGACTGTTAAATAGCCATCACTAGCCGGCTACCCCCCTGTTACGCAACCCTGCATCTTAGAGGCTGCTGTCCTATATACACTACGGTTCAAAAGTTTGGGGTCACTTAGAAATGTCCTTTTTTTTAAGAAAAACATTTTTTCCCCCATTAAAATACCATAATATGTATCAGCAATACAGTGTAGACATTGTTAATGTTGTAAATGACTATTGTAGCTGGAAATGGCAGATTTTTTATGGAATATCTACATAGGTGTACAGGGAAAGACTTGGGTGGAATCTTGATAGGATCAGTAAAGAGAAATCGATTTTTCAGCGCTGTGGAGAATGTGCAGTATAGAGATCCAGGTGCAATGGAATGACATTGAATAAAACACATTTGTAAAAGTCGACGTGCTGCAAAAACACACACATTGCTTTTAGTTTGACGATCCGCATATCCGCATCCCTGTAATACATGGGCACATTCTGACTCCAACTGACAGAACACAAACACCCATATGTGTGTCAAAAACATTTATCTGCCACTGAGATAGCCTATAGGCTGCACAAAGTGTGAGGAATTTCGTTCATGTGAGAGAAAAGACTAATGTGCTAGAAATATATTTCAAAAGCTCTTCTTTACATGCTGTCAAAGCTGAACTTTATCGTATTTATCTCAAATAAACCAGACATTCCTCAAAAGAATTGGGAAACATACCAAGCTAAATGAAGGCAATTAGATCCCTCTTTGGAACGATAGCTTTCTTTGCAGTCCTTGGGGGTCTCACTGCTGTGACTGTTACATTTACATTTAGACCTTACATTTAACCACCCCACTCCCCACTCTGTTTCTCTCTCTCTGTCCGTTTCTCTTTGTTTCTTTCTTTCTCTCTCTCTCTATCGACATGTTCTGCCTTAATGTCAATCATCTAATTCAAATAGTCTCAGAACAATCATATCAGTAAAAAAAATAAGGAATAGCTGACAAAAACATCACTGAGTGTACAAAACATTAGGAATGCCTTCCTAATATTGAGTTGCACCCCCTTTTTCCCTCAGAACAGCCTCAATTCATCGGAGCACTCTACAAGGTTTCCAAAGCGTTCCACAGGGATCCCAGCCTATGTTGACTCCAATGTTTCTCACAGTTGTGTCAAGTTGGCTGGTGCTGGACCATTCTTGTCACACATAGGAAACTGTTGAGCTTGAAAAACCCAGCGGCGTTGTAGTTCATGACACACTCAAAACGGTGCGCCTGGCACCTACTACCATACCCCATTCACCCTCTGAATGGAACGCATACACAATCCATGTCTCAATTGTCTCAAGACTTAAACATCCTTCTGTAGCCTGCCTCCTCCCCTTCATCTACACTGATTAAAGTAGATTTAATAGGTGACATCAATAAGGGATCATAGCTTTCACCTGGATTCACCTGGTCAGTCTATGTCATTGGAAAGAGCAAGTGTCCTTAATGTTTTGTATTCTAATTATATATGTAAACCATGGGCCAAAAATACATCTATGTAAACTCAATGTATTGGGGGCTCAGGTCAGGGTTTGAAAATAAGCAAGACGCGTAGGCTACACAAGGTCTGGGGGAGGTCCTGGCTGACTTTTGGACAGGCAGCTCCTGCCCTGGCAGATTTTTGGACAGGTAGCTACTCATCCAACAGCTGCTGGGCGTTTCACCGACTGGCCATCCCTCAACAGGCCTGCCTGCTGCCAAGCACTCGTGTACTAGCGTCTAAAAGGAAAGAGAACAGATAAACATAGTGAGCATGTTCACCTGCTGATGGATGCACTGGAAAAAATATTTGATGAATACCTAACAAACCCAGCATCGAAAAGTACAGTCTGTCTAGATGCTTGGTGAAACCGGAGAGTGTCATTTCAGTTTGTCTTTTCCTTTGTTGGGGGAAATATAGGAGGAAATATGGCCTCTCTTCCACTCTAAACCCCAAATCTAAGGAGGTTCAAGTTAATCTCGAAATGAGCGATATACCTGCTTTGAAATACAACATTTGTCGACTTCAGAGAAGTTTGGTAGTAAGTCCTGCATGTAGAGTCATTAGGCTCATCTGTGAGTGTTTTGCTTGAGCTTTCAATGAGAATTTGGATTGAGATTCACAAGGATCCTCAGAAATGTGCAGGAAAGCTGGAAGTGCTGATGTGGGTTGCTTCGTTCTGGCTTGGCACAAACACCGGGCGGGTGCTTTCAAGGATCAGTCTGCGGCGAGAGAGGGTTGTGTGTCTGCTCCTGTAACCCGAAGCCCAGGTCAAATTTTTTGTAGAGGGGAACATTCAACCCCAAGAAACTCTCTAGAAGAACCATGCTGCCCCCTACAGAAAGAGTACGGAAGAACATTCTAGATGAAGACAAGCTTCACCTCAACAAAAAAACTGTAATTTCCCCCCAGAAATCAAAATGTTTTCCCCAAGCATTTCATATATCTGTACTTTGTTTCTTCCATAAATGGATTTAAAAAAAAGACAAATAACTGAACACAAAAGATATGGAAAACTTTCTAGATGGAAGAAAAGTCTTAATCTAACCAAAATAAATACAAATTTTCCCTCAGAAATCTACTTTTATGAAGTAGTTCTAACTATAGAATCTCTAGCAATGATAATTCCATAATTTTATTACAAATTCTGACTCAAAGATCTCTGAACTTTGATTCGCTGAAATTAACAATTTCATTGATATGTTAACAGCACTGCTATTTTCCGACTGAGTCGACATCAACCCATAGCTTCCTGGAAAAGATCAAACCATCATTCTATCAGCAGCTTTCTCTCTCTGTCCATCTCTCTACTCCCTCATTACCCATAATCCTCCAGATAGGGTTTTGGATGTATCCTATAATGGGGAGGCCAGCCAAAAGGACCTCTGCCAGAGGATTAGTGCATAAAGGTTGCCCGCCACCCCATTGATGTTGATGTCTCTCTCTCTCACTCTCTCGGAATTACAGTTTTTCTAAATTGCTTAAACACAAAAACTGGTTCCTGTAGCACAAAACCCATACCTTTACGTCATTCCCCAAAACACACACACATTTCCCATAACCATAAACACTATTCACTTGTTTCCACACGTTTCAATATTCAAAACTCTTTCTGCAAAACCTTACACAAAAGCGGCCAAATAAATCATTAATTGCGCTATATATTCATTCAGCAAACACATGCTCTCAATATAATTAACTCAAGTCATCACAACCTAAACTCAAAGAGCACACCTTTCTCCGGGTGCAAACACTAAGCCTCAAAATTGTTAACACACCAATCAGAATTGCAGGATCAATAAATAGAGCCTAGAGGCATGTCCATGTGCTTTGGAACAATGGATCCTAACATTACTGAAGTTGCAAGACCACTAGAGAGAAAGAGAAAGAGGACGATGACAACCAACAACAACAACAACAACAAAGACAAGTAATCTCAGATGAAATCCTTGCCACCCTAGTTCATCATGTGCTCATACATGGGATGACTATGAGAGAAGCTGGACAGCTAGTGCAACCCAACCTAAGCCGTTACACTTTTGCATCCATTGTCCGTACTTTCAGAAGTACTGTGATACATGTAATGTTGTAGTGCATATATATATATATATATATATATATATATATATATATGACTGAATCTCCACTTCATTCTCAGTGTAGTTTTTACCACAGTAATGGATGATCATAGGACAGTAATTGTTATTGCAGAACTGAGAGGCGGCCATCTATCGGAGGTAGGCGTAGACTTGTCACAGCTGAGCAGGAGACTTCCCTGGCGAATATGGTGATTGCCAATAATGCCATCCGTTTGAGGGAAATTCAAATCCAAATATTTGAAGACCAGGTAGTCTTCCAAGGAATTGACAGCATCAGCATTTCCACCATTGACCGGATCATTCAGAAGAACCACATAAGGACAAAGCAGCTGTACCTTGTTCCTTTTGAAAGGAATTCAAAAGAGTTAAGGAGCAATGATTCCAATATGTGCAGGTAATTACTATACTGTACAGAATTTTTACAGTATGTAGAGTACGACCCATCTCTCCAGCATCAATACTGTACTGTATAGTAATGTGTTACAGTAACTGCAGTACACAATCTTTCATTCCAGTACAGTAGTAATACAGTAAAATGTGTGGTTTTTTTTGTTTTTTTTTTTACTTCTGTAGAGAATCTTTGAGCTGGATGCCATGGCTGACACACAGGAGTACATCTTCATTGATGAGGCAGGGTTCAACACCATAGTACCCTTAAAGTTCATTACTAAGCTAAGGAACCTGGGACTAAACACCTCCCTCTGCAACTGAATCCTGGACTTCCTGACGGGCCGCCCCCAGGTGGTGAGGGTAGGTAGCAACACATCTGCCATGCTGATCCTCAACACTGGAGCTCCCCAGGGGTGCGTGCTCAGTCCCCTCCTGTGCTCCCTGTTCACCCACGACTGCATGGCCAGGCACGACTCCAACACCATCATTAAGTTTGCAGACGACACAACAGTGGTAGGCCTGATCACCGACAACGACGAGACAGCCTATAGGGAGGAGGTCAGAGACCTGGCTGGGCGGTGCCAGAATAACAACCTATCCCTCAACGTAACCAAGACTAAGGAGATGATTGTGGACTACAGGAAAAGGAGCACCGAGCACGCCCCCATTCTCATCAACGGGGCTGTAGTGGAGAAGGTCGAGAGCTTCAAGTTCCTTGGTGTCCACATCAACAACAAACTAGAAGGGTCCAAATACACCAAGACAGTCATGAAGATGCCACGACAAAGCCTATTCCCCCTCAGGAAACTAAAAATATTTGTCATGGGTCCTGAGATCCTCAAAAGGTTCTACAGCTGCAACATCGAGAGCATCCTGACCGGTTGCATCACTGCCCCCCAACCCCTCTTTTACGCTGCTGCTACTCTCTGTTTATCATATGCATATGTAGTAGAGTGATGTTGTTCCCCTAGATTATGCACCAAGTTGCACACAAGGACAGTTCAAGTAGGCCAGGTCAAGAGGGGATGTTAATAAGTTAATAACAATAATAATAATTCAATGTGTTTTCTTTATTTAATTACAGCAGCATAGTTAATGTTATTTTTCGGTGTACAAACATTTTTTGATATCTATATTGTAAATACACCTAATTGTAAAAGTTTGTATATTTTGGTTTGGTCCATCGCGAGTTATCCGTACTTACGTACCCTTTTATCGTTCTCTTTTGCCGGACCTTCAACTAGCAAGGTATGTTGTCGTTGGCGCCGTAATTTGTCAATATAAAACTGTGGTAAAGTTACATAAAGTGCTGTTACGCAACTATAGGTTTTGTTACAATGTGAACAATTATAAAGATTTATGTTAACAACTTTCACCAAGCTCGCTAATTAGGGTACCTATTGTAACTCGGGAGTATTTGGGACCGTGTTTGAGTGAGTTGCTATGTGCTCACGCAGGTGCCCGAGAGCTGTGACTGCACCGAGGGCTAACATATTGTGTGTTGTCTCTTCGTGTGCAGGTATGTCTTTTATTTTGTCCGAATATGTTGTATATCATTTTAATTGTATTGTATAGTGTGCTGTTGGGCACTGAATGTATGTATGTAGTTCCCGCTCTTTTGCCGGACCTTCAACTAGCAAGGTGCCCGAGAGCTGTGACTGCACCGAGGGCTAACATATTGTGTGTTGTCTCTTCGTGTGCAGGTCGAATAAAAATTATTCAACCATCAGAATTCCAGTTGTGGCAGTGTCCTAAATAAAAGTACACAACGCAGAACGAACCACGCTACACATAGTCACTTTAACTATACATTCATGTACATTTCACCTCAATTGGTTCTACCAACCAGTGCTCCCGCACATTGGCTAACCGGGCTATCTGCATCGTGTCCCACTACCCGCCAACCCCTCTTTTCACGCTCTCTGTTCATCATATAAAGATTTAGATGCACTATTGTAAAGTGGTTGTTCCACTGGATATTATAGGTGAATGCACCAGTTTGTAAGTCGCTCTGGATAAGAGCGTCTGCTAAATGACTAAAATGTAAATGTAAATATGCATAGTCACTTTAACCATACCTACATGTATATACTACCTCAATAAGCCTGACTAACCGGTGTCTGTATATAGCCTTGTTACTGTTATTTTCAAATGTCAAATGTCTTTTTACACACACACACACACACACACACACACACACACACACACACACACACACACACACACACACACACACACACACACACACACACACACACACACACCTTTTTTTTGCACTATTGGTTAGAGCCTGTAAGTAAGCATTTCACTGTAAGGTCTACACCTGTTGTATTCGGCGCACATGACAAATAAACTTTGATTTGATTTGATTTGAACATAACGAAACGGGGCGCAACATCATTGGTCACCATTTCATCATATAAGTTCCTGGCCAGAGGGGAGGCAACGTCACTCTATGTGCAGTCATCAGCAATTGTGGCGTCCTCCACTGCCATGTCAAAGTAGGTCCGTACACATGGCACAACTCCTTCAATTCTAGATCAGCTGCACAATAACATTCTTCAACAGGAAGGGGAGCCAGGGCAACCAGAGGAAGCTCAATATGTTGTCATTTGGGATAACGTAATTTTCCATCGGGCTGCTCTGGTTCGCACCTGGTTCAAGGACCACCCCAGGTTCACAGTTCTTTTTTTGACAGCATATTCCCCTTTTTTGAATCAGATTGAGGAATTTTTCTCAGCATGGCGGTGTAGAGTGTATTACCGCAACCCTGACACACAGCAAAACCTCCTGGAGGCAATGGTGGACACTATCCAGGGTTTTCTAAGGCACACAACAGCATTTTTCCCACACTGCCTGGCAAGAGCAAACATAATGTGTCACGTTGATGATTTATTATGGCCTGACCCAGACCTGATATGATGAGAACACAGATGCTGATGCTGAGTAACCTGTACATTTCCTGCATTTGTAAATAAAGCTTTAAGAAATTGGATATTTACTGTGCATGGACTCTTCCTTACATGTTTTGTCAGTGTGACATTTCAAAGGTCCGATTTTTGACCAAAACAGCATATACAGTAGTATTCCCATATGCACTAATGTAAGAGGTATTTATTACAGTACTGTTTTGAATTAATCTCACCAGGGTGTTCCTGAAAGGTTTATCTAGATAGTCGGTGCTATGATTTTACAAAGCTAAAAATTATTTCACTGAAAACCTATTCTAAACCTTTTGGTAGCAGAGTGTTGAATTAATCCCTCCAGTGTGTAACAAACAGTCATGTAGTCTGTTTTTGACAGCTTGTGTGTGTTGTGGGACCCAGAAGTTAGATGTTTGTACCGTTGGGTGTGTTTTTAAAATTGCGTGTGAAGATTTGAGAAAATGGTGAGTTGTTCCAGGAATTGTCTAAGCAATTGAGAAAAACTAAGATTTTAATGTGTCCCTTGATCCAGGGCTAGAATATCTTTAATGTCTGCGTCCTCTTACGTTAGAACCCATCAAACTCCTCTCTAATACTAGTTAGGGTTGTGTGGAGAGCCACCCTGTGTTAACAGTATACGAGGCGTGGGCAGTTGAACTGTGTAGCTATAAGATTTAGCTGCTTCTGGTGTGAGAACAGCACCAGAGCCACCGCCAGACCTGTTAGTTGCTTAGACTCGCTAATGAAATAGGAATTACATCGTTTGCTTCTTTCTCTCTCTGTGTGTGTACGTCTTTGTTGTGCTCATATATGGGTATGAGCTCAGTGGGCCTGGTTAAAATACAGTTTTATGGAGACCATCTAAAACGAACAGCAAATGACACTGCCCCCTGTAAAGTCTATCACTGTCAAGACATGACCTGTTCTTCTGTCTCGTGTTGCCACACTTAGATTGTGTTCAGCTGACTCCACTCACAGAAGGTGGGCAACAAGGTTTGTTTAGTTTCAAAATTGTATGAATTATTATCGTACAGGATACTAGGCCTACAGTAGCTCTGCTAAACCGTTGTGGTCTTAGTCCAAACTAAAACCGCTACGATGCAGTTTGTCTTGTAAGCCGATATAGATGACAATGATAAC